>NC_136954.1:11831253-11838753 GCF_032717465.1 Coenobita brevimanus
AGTATAATGAATTCCACCAATCACAATTATGTATCAATTTATACATTGAACGAAGAATATATCCTAGTACACAACAATGTACCCAAGAACGCACTGGATTACGCATAAAATCATATAATCATGATTCTTTGAACGGGTACAATCATATAACCTTGAAGCAATAAAAATGAATCACCAAGTACTATATCCATCTATCTATCTGTTGCCAGACGCCCCAATCCCGTACGGGGTGGCCACAAACAAATCGCCTCCACGTCGCCCTATCCCCTGCCATTTTACTGCCCTGCTCCCAATTCACACCCCCCTCTCTCATATACCTCTCCACTCCATCCCTCCATCTCATCCTCGGCCTCCCCCTCCCTCTCCCCCCCTCCACCTCACTCAAATACACTCTCCTCGTCAGTCTCTCACTCTCCATCGTCTCCACATGGCCAAACCACCTCAGTGTGTTCCTCCTAACGCTTCCTATCACATCCACATCCACACCACAACACTCCTTTATATCCTCATTTATCAGCCTGTCTCTCCATGTGACTCCACAGGCTCCTCTTAAACATCTCATTTCCACTGCTCTCACCCTTGACTTGTGTCCTTCCAACAACGTCCAAGCCTCACTTCCATACGTTAGAGTTAGTATCACAATAGTCATGTAGTAACTTTTTCACTTCCATGCTCACTTCCTTGTTTCTTATCACTGCTTCCAAGGAACCAGCAATCTTTTTTCCTTGTTGTACCCTTTCAAGCACTTCACCTTCCAAACCTCAATCCTTACTCATCACACTACCCAAGTACTTAAACGTACTCACATTTTCCAATTCCTCACCATCCAACCTCGCTGTACATTCACTGACTTCACTTCTCTCAATGACCATCACTTTACTCTTCCCTACATTCACCTTTAAATTTCGTTTCTTACACACTCTCCCAGACTCATCCACCAAGCCTTGCAGCTCCCCTTCGTCTTCACTCAACAACACAGTATCATCTGCAAACAACAGTACAGGGAGTTTCCAAACATTACCCTCTCTCACCAGGGCCACTCCAACATCCACTGCTCTACCTTGTACCTCTTTTATTACCCCATCCATGTACAGATTGAACAACCATGGGGACATGACACATCCCTGTTTCAACCCAACCTTCAAAGAGAAAAATTCACTCAGTTCACCATCCACACGCACTTCAGCCTTAGCACCATCATAAATACTCTTCACAGCATCCAGCAACTTCCCATCTACTCCATATATTCTTAATACTTTCCACAATCCTTATCTATCACCCTGTCATATGCTTTCTCCAAATCCATGAAAGCCGCATATAACTTCTTTCCCTTCTCTAGAAGCTTTTCCACTATAGATCTAAGAATGAATATCTGATCCACAGAACCTCTTCCCTTATGTACTATATATATATATATATATATATATATATATATATATATATATATATATATATATATATATATATATAAGGGTGGTCATTCTGGGCTATTTTATTTGCTGGCAGTGCATATTGTGAGTTTAGATGTAAACTCTTGAGACACCAAATTTTAGCCGAATTGGATGATATTTACTGGTGCTGCATCTTACCCAAAGTTTGAGCCTAATATGCAAATTTGTTGTTGTGATAATCTTATTTGTTATTTAAAAAAAAAAAGTATTTGCTTTATTTCACTGGAAGCTACATTCTAGTAATCCCGTATTTGTTTCTTTTTTCAGGGATTTGCCTTTTGAGTTAATATTAAGCACTTATTTACTATGACTGAAGTGGAAGTGTCAACGCCAGTGATGAAAAGCAGAAGCAAAACCAAGATTTGGCTTGTTGGCCAACCAACTGAAAGACTACGTGGAAGTAAATTACCTTCTTGTGGAGACGTGTTAGCGGGACTTTTTACATGATGCAAACAGAGACACGAACACAGGGATTCAGCACGTGTTCTATCTGAGGAACTAGGGGATTCTGGGAGACAGCTCGCATTCCTGCATCTGAGCCACGGAATTGTATCCTCAAAATCAAATTTCTCTATGAAGAATGGAGAAAGTTGGAGAGCAGTAAGAGCCGGAATAAAGAAAGAGGAGAAGAGGAAGAAATTCCAAGAAGAGATGAAAGATCCCTTTGACACTGCACACACAAATGCCTTTGACCTCATCAAAAATTGTGAGGATAAGGAGTTTTTTGTGTGGCTCAGAGGAAGAAAGGGAGGTGATGCTCAATGCCGGGTATGCAGGTTTATAAAACATCCAACAAAGAAGCACACATTTACAGTAAGCACTTACCATAGTGCAAATACCTCCTGAATACACAAAATCCTATATACCGGTAATGCCTATGCAGCAAAGCAAAACTGTGTTCACCATACATGAACACACACAAAAACCAATAAACCAGGGATGCCTATGCATATACAGTATATAAATAAGAACTAAACTCCGCATGTTATACACTCACAGCTATGGGTAGTACAACTCTGGGTTATGTTATTCCGGGTTAATGGCCAATAACCATACGTTAAGAGTACATAACACTACTTACCAATCTTTTGGGAATCGACAAAACATATATTGGGGGTGTGTACATTTGGCTTTACCACACACAACACAATAGTGTGAACTCTTGACCATGTTTTCCCTTTTTAATACCAGGTGCACATGAGGGAAAGCCACTTCATCTCACACCATTTATTGAAAAATATGCACCCACAGTTCTTTTGTACTGATCCATTCATTGCTATATAATCTGACTGAACATATATTTTTATATGTATGTATCTGATGCGGTTTCACGAGTTATAAACAATTGTTTTTCAGGTAAACAGAAGGTAAAATGGCAACAGTCGAAGTATGGTCGCGGCAAAACGTCTGTTCCTCAAACATGTACTTCGTTTACGTCCAGAAAACAAACTTCGTCGCAACGCCGCCTGCATTCATTACACAACACTCATGCTCTGAGATTCCATTTAGGGTTAATGGCCCTTTTAGAGTTTCACTATCATCACATACGAGTGTATAGTCCCTGCAGACGACCCTGATTCAGCTGTCCTGACTGACAGCTGATGACGTCACAACAATGCTAGCCACAATCCCTTAATGATCAGCAAAGCACCACAATTCACCAAGTGACAATACACAGTAATTTGGTGTATGTGGCATGACACTGTTACCATGACAACCCAGCCTCCTCTTGCTACCTTTAAACGACTCGGATTGGAAGACTTCAGACCACTTAAGAATAAATGAGCACTCCTAAGTTGAATATTATCGCCAGGTGGTAGCTGGAACACAGTGAAACATACCACACCTGATCGAAAGAATAAAACCAACTGGGATTAATACACAAATCAGAAATAGCCTGAAACACACACACACACACACACACACACACACACACACACACACACACACACACACACACACACACACACACACACACACACACACAGTCGTCTTCACCACCAAAACTCAATTCAAGAAAGAGTAATTCTGACCAACTCACTAGTAAATCTTAAACTTTTTTTTATTTACTATCTACCTATCTATCTATAGCCCAAAGCCCTAATGCCGCAAAGGGTGGCCACAGACAAAACGCCTCCAAGTCGCTCTGTCACCCACCATTAGACTGCCCTTCCCCCCCCCAACTCACTCCTCCCTCCCTCATTTACCACCAATTAAATACTCAGTCATAATTTATGAAAGAAAAAAAAATCGGCTCACTTCGAAAAACTTCATGGACGATCCCCCTTGCAGCGTGCCATACTCCACCTCAGTCTGACTGGCCAAATCGTCCACAGAGTTGATGGGGGTGACCAGCCTCTCGACGGTGAGGAAGGCAGCCAGGCTGGCAGTGTACGAAGAGATTATGATTAGCGTGAAGAACCACCACGCACTTCCCACAAGACGACCAGACAGCGATCTGCAAGGTGAGTAGGGGTGGAAGTGATATTCTGAGGGAGTAAAAGGTGTGGAGAGAGCTGTGAGGGAAGGAAAGTATGAAAAAGATGTATGAATGACATAAACTTCCCATGACATAGCCGGACAACAAAGTGGAAGGACAGGAGTGGTGGATGCACTACTCTGTGAGGGTAAGGGTACTGTACATTTACACTGAGGTCGGAACAGAATGTATTCAGACACAAACTGTTTGATCGAGTAGCTCAGGATAAACCTGTATTACATTTCGTTTCATTGGCCATGTTCTGCATAAACTGTTTCTTATTGTCACACGCAATGTAGCTGCCACTGAGAAACGGACTGGCCAGAAAGCAAACAAGTAAAATTAACTTTTTTTTTTTTTTTTTTTTAATACCGGCCTACATGATCAGTCTGCATCGGCGGAGGTTGATTTTGGCCTCTCTGTGAATGTACTCTATAAGGTGTGAAGGAATCTATGAGGGAAGGAAAGTGTGTTAGAAAGTAGTATGGTTGTTGATGATGGATGATGATTAACGTAAACTGTAATGACCGAACTGTACAACAAATTAATCACTGGTCTGGCTGAGATTTGATCTCGGGCCCTTGCACTTGATATGCGCGCATGCTACCACTGAGACAAAGAGAGGATCCCCGCTTTGCCTCTAAGCAATGAGGGCTTTAATGGACCCTATTACATCACTCTTTTCTCCTCTTGGTGATTAATTTGGTTAGTTTCGAACACACAGTAGCGTTGCATTGGAGGCCACCATTGGGGATGCTGCGGACCACACGAAACAGCTCATCCCCGGGATGTAAGGTCTAGGACGCTGTCAGCTAACCAACATCATCATTGCCTTCCAAGCCTCGCCTCACATCTCACACCGTTGCCAACCAGTGTACTGACACTTAACAAATGTATCACACTGTCCTGGCCGAGATTCAATCTCAGGCTCTCGCACTTGATAAGCATGCATGTTACCACTGAGACAAAGAGAGGATCCCCGCTTTGCCTCTAAGCAATGCAGGCTTTTATAGACCCCATTACAGAACCATCATGCATTCCCCACGACACGGCACGAGAGCGATCTTGAAGGTGAGCAGTGGTGGAGGTGATATTCTGCGAAGGGGAGAGTTTTGGAGAGGATCTGTGAGAAAGTGATGGTGTCAGAGAGGTCATTTAAGCAAGAGATCATCTATAATACATTCCTGCCATCTACAGACAGTTTTATTAAACTAAGGCGAGATTTTTCGAAGTAAAGAGATATGAGAATAAAATTTCCTTAACCCCTTTTCCACAAGAGGTCCCGCCTAAACTGCACATATCATTTGGTGTCAAAGAATATAAAAGTCACCATATTGGAGGGCTAACCCCTTCACGACGGTGGCCTCTTACATTTTACCACTGCTACCATCATACGAATGTATTAGGTTGTCGAGAGATTACTAGACCTGCAAGACTGAGATACAGGCCTCATTATCCTCTTCACAGGCAGAGGTGCGTCCTATTCCCGAGGTCTACGTAGCGTACTTGGCTTCGCAGCACCTTCTGAACGATTTATTCTGCATGCTCTTGTTAATCTTGTACAAGTACGTTATGTGGTGCTACTTACTTCTGCCTTCATCTTTATCATTCCGTTTCTGTGTCTGCCCTCCTCTCCTCCTCTATCTCCCATCTTTCCTGTCACTTTTTATTACTCTTCTTTCCTTTTCAGGTGGCTTTACATTGAGTAACAAGCCAAATAGTTTCCTGTAAGCCAGGAAACCATTTACAACGCTGGGTGGTAACCATATAACCAACCCACACGTGTTCCCTACGTGTCAGCAAGTGGGCTGGCGTAGGTCTGGTGCCCCTCCCCGTAACATAACTAACTCAAAGACAAACGGTCACCCCTTACGGGATTATTATCTGGTTATAGATAGATAGATAGATAGACAGACGTGATGGGTGCAAAGTATGTTGATACTAAAATTACAGCAGTGGCAAACAAGAGCAGGGTAAGGTGATACGTATAGGATATCTCGCTATGGGAGAGGTGCTGAGAATGATACCGGACGGGTGAAGAATATGCGTCCTAATTTGAAGTAATTTATTGACAGCGTAAATGAAATACCAGAAAACAAATGACTGACTGAATAGGTTGAATCTGTTTCCTTTTTCTAACTCTTTCAGTCTGAGAGGTTCTTAGTGAGGTGCAGAGAATCATGCAGTGTTGACCCTTTCATTGCAATGACGTGGTGGAAGTCCAAGCTGTTATATAAAAGTTAAAAATGGATTTCTAGTACTGGACAAGTTAATGGAAGCTACATCTAAACTTCTTCAATTCGAAAAATCTCTCGAGCTGAATATTATTGCTTGGAGATAAAAAAAAAAAAGTTATCGGGATAACCTAAAGCGTAGAAATTATCTGAGATAAAAAATATATTGTCATAGGTATCTAATCATCCTTAGGCACCAAACTACGAATTTTGTACTTTAGCCCGGCTACCAACAGCAGAGAGAGAGAGAGAGAGAGAGAGAGAGAGAGAGAGAGAGAGAGAGAGAGAGGGCACTGAATAAAACACACACACACACACACACACACACACACACACACACACACACACACAGTCAATCCCATCCAGCCATACATTCTCCCTTTCTGTCTGTCTGTCCAATACTCAAACATGGAATCATCAGTTATTATAAATATTAAAGCTGAACCATCTCCATATAAATTAAAAAAATCATATGGCACACTACTACACTCAACATCAGAAGTCCTGTCACCTCGCCTGCTTTTCTCTCCACGGGGTTATAATCAGTCCAGTGAATCAACAGCAACCGACACTGATGTCTTGGTATGGCAGTACATCAGAGTCGGGTGTTACAGATTCACCACACGATTGTCAAAGATCATGAAGACAGGGACAGGAGATGTGACAGGACTTTTGATGGTGACTGCACATAAGGCTTGTACGGTTGATATGCAGGTTTTTAAATGTTTATAATTATCAAAATGACTATCTATAAATATTAACGTCGGACCATGTAGGAAAACACTGGCCATAAACTCTATAATTATGGTCTATGTAATACTGCCAGCTTGCACAGAAATCCTTCCTGTGTTGCATGAATTTCTCAAGGTGAACCACAGACCATGACACTGAATGTGTCTGTGTGTATCTTTGTTCCTTAAATTTTTTGGATTCTTTAGATCTGCAATTATTAAGTCTTATTATTATCATTTAACTTTGACAACCGAGAAATAACTGTAATATCTTCATGGTCTGTGTACCAGCACAAATAATTCTCACATGTTCAAGCCAGCATTCCGTGATCCTTAAACACCTGTAATCATGGAGCAAGGCTTTCCATTAATATATACACCAGACCTCCTAGGGTAAAAAAATATACGGTTCTTACCTGTATGGTGTATGTATGTAGGTAACTGTAGCTCACCTAGGAAAAAAATACGGTACTTATCCGTATGGTCTATGTGCGTATGTACAGACGTCGGAATAAGTTCGTTTCCTTTTTCCGTGGACTAAGGTGTTTGTAACACTGATCGATGGAGAGGTATCCCCTCCTCCTCCTCCCTTCCTCATAGTCCCC
>NC_136954.1:11843753-11906253 GCF_032717465.1 Coenobita brevimanus
TCTCTACTTGGTAGAGATACATTGGCTGTATCGTTCCCACTTCGGTTGGGATAGGCTGGTCCTGCAGTGGACACTCAAACGGCTGATATGATATATATATATATATATATATAGATAGATAGATAGATAGATATATATATATATATAGATAGATAGATAGATAGATAGATAGATAGATATATAGATATAGATAGATAGATATATATATATAGAGATAGATAGATAGATATATATGATATATATTATACATATATATTATATATTATACATATATATTATATATTATGTACTTGCATATATACAGTACATATACTGTACAGTATATATATATATATGTATATATATATATATATATATATATATATATATATATATATATATATATATATATATATATAGATATATAGATATAGATAGATAGATATATATACTGTATATATATATAGATAGATAGATATATATATATATATGATATATATTATACATATATATTATATATTATACATATATATTATATATTATGTACTTGCATATATACAGTACATATACTGTACAATATATATATATATATATATATATATATATATATATATATATATATATATATATATATATATATATATATACTGTACAGTATATGTACTGTGTATATGCAAGTACATAATATATAATATATATGTATAATATATATCATCATCATCATCATCTAATCCTGTGTTATCCCATGAGGAGCGTAAGAGCCCGGGGCTAGGCAATTTAGTACTGATATTTAAGATGAGCAAGAAGCCTCACTCATTCCTGAGTAGCATTATGTGAGCAATAAGCCCCAACCCCCCCTTGGATATTAACCTGCACAGGCTCAATCCGATTGGAGCGCCCTAATTACCCACTAAACCGCCAGGTACCATAATTTTGTTATATGATTACCACCCAGCGTAGGAAATGGTTTCATGGTGTACAGGAAACCATTTGGCTTGTCACTCAGTGAAGAGCCACCCGTAGACAAAAGGAAGATTGAAGAATGAAGGAAAGAAATACAGAAGAGAATATATATATATATATATATATAGCAGGGGAGTGAAAGATAAAAATGGTAGATTACTAGTGGAGAAGGGAGAAAAAGTGAGCAGATGGAGAGAACACTTTAAGGAATTGTTGAACGTAGAGGATGGAAGTAATGCGAGTATAAGTGGCTGGGGAATGGCTGGGAGAAGGAGGGAGGTGAGAAGACAGGAAGAAATCAGTAGGACAGAAGTTGTGGAAGCAATGAAGAAAGTTAAATTGGGGAAAGCCCCAGGAATTGATGGAGTGTGTGGTGAAATGCTGAAGCATGTGGAAGATGTGCAGATTGGTCTGGGAGGAAGGTAGAGTCCCGGAGGATTGGAAGTCAGGTATAATTATTCCCTTGTACAAAGGAAAAGGGGAAAAAGAAGTGTGTGGTAATCATAGGGGCATTTGTCTTCTTAGTATAATAGGAAAAGTGTATGGTAGGATACTTATAGACAGAGTTAGAGAAAGAACAGAGAAATTAGTTGGAGAAGAACAGGGAGGCTTTAGGAAGGGAAGAGGTTGTGTAGATTAGAGATTCATTCTTAGATCTTTAGTGGAAAAGTTTCTAGAGAAGGGAAAGAAGTTGTATGCGGCTTTCATGGATTTGGAGAAAGCATATGACAGGGTGGATAGACAAGGATTGTGGAAAGTGTTAAGAATATATGGAGTAGATGGGAAGTTGTTGAATGCTGTGAAGAGTATGTATGACGGTGCGAAGGCTGCAGTGCGTGTGGATGGTGAACTAAGTGAATTTTTCTCTTTGAAAGTTGGTTTGAAACAGGGATGTGTCATGTCTCCATGGTTGTTCAATCTGTACATGGATGGGGTAATAAAAGAGGTACAAGGTAGGGTAGTGGATGTTGGAGAGGCCCTGGTGAGAGAGGATAGTGTTTGGAAACTCCCTGTACTGTTGTTTGCAGATAATACTGTGTTGTTGAGTGAAGACGAAGGGGAGCTGCAAGGCTTGGTGGATGAGTTTGAGAGAGTGTGTAAGAAACGGAACCTAAAGGTGAATGTAGGGAAGTGTAAAGCGATGGTCTTTGAGAGAGGTGAAGTTAGTGAATGTACAGCGAGGTTGGATGGTGAGGAATTGGAAAATGTGAGTACGTTTAAGTATTTGGGTAGTGTGATGAGTAAGGATGGAGGTTTGGAGGGTGAAGTGCTTGAAAGGGTACAGCAGGGAAGAAAGGTTGCTGGTTCTTTGAAAGCAGTGATAAGAAACAGGGAAGTGAGCATGGAAGTGAAAAAGTTACTACATGACAGTATTGTGATACCAACTCTAACGTACGGAAGTGAAGCTTGGACATTGTTGGAAGGACACAAGTCAAGAGTGAGAGCAGTGGAAATGAGTTATTTAAGAGGAGCCTGTGGAGTCACGTGGAGAGACAGGCTGACGAATGAGGATATAAAGAAGCGTTGTGGTGTGGATGTGGATGTGATAGGAAACGTTATGAGGAACACACTGAGGTGGTTTGGCCATGTGGAGAGGATGGAGGGTGAAAGACTGACGAAGAGAGTGTATGTGAGTGAGGTGGAGGGGGGAAGAGGGAGGGGGAGGCCGAGGATGAGATGGAGGGATGGGGTGGAGAGGTATATGAGAGAGGGGGGTGTGAGTTGGGAGCAGGGCAGTGAAATGGCGGGAGACAGGGCGACTTGGAGGCGATTTGTTTGTGGCCACCCCAAACGGGATTGAGGCGTCTGGCAATATATATATATATATATATATATATATATATATATATATATATATACATATACCTAGGCTGCTTCCCCCAAGGAAAGGGAGGTAGCCGAGACAGGACGACACACTCCCCATTTACTCATCTATTCAAACACATTCATTCTCATCTTAGCCCCAAAGGGGAGAACGGACAGATCCTCACTGCACCACACCGCACAAGGGTCAACTGCGCAATGCAATCAGTGACATCCGCAGTAGCCCGACAGCAGAACTGGTTTACCCCTGCCACATCATAACAGACCCATCCCCTTATCCGCACCTGACCTGACTATATATATATATATATATATATATATATAAATTTCTCAGAATGTCATTTAAGAGTATCATAAATATTCGGCTAAAAATAGGAACAATATTATGACCGCGCCTATGCATTAAATTTTTCGCAAGCCTCATAAGATACCGCGACTATACATCAAAGTTTTTGCATGCCTTATATGATCCCTTAGGGTATAATTTGAATCAAACCTACAGTAAGGTCGTTTAAATATTTAAGAACGGGATCTAATCATATTCACAATTTTAGCAGAAATACCTACGTAACAGCAAGACCAGAAAAACTGTTGTTGAAAACTGTGTAATATTTGAAGATGTATGACAGAACAAAGTACCCTAAAGGAGCAAGGGAAAATTTAAATTATCATGGTTACTAATTGTATTTAAAAACTGTGAACGGTAATCACTTAGTGAATAATACCATGCCATTACTTAACATAAAAAGGCAGAAACCGCTAAAGCCAAAAACAAAACCAAACTGCACTCACTTGGGTAGAAAAACATCAAGGTACAATTCCGTCCAGAGATCTACACTGAAAAAGGTTCGAAACTGAGCTAGTGAACAGGCCACACACATACTGGAACAATGAAGCACTATCATGAACACTGGACATCGAACACGGACCCTATGAAACCACGAAACATTATTGGCAAGACTAGTTTTAGGATTATGCATCTTAATTAATATACAGTACTTTAACCGTGTAATGTATCCCCATGATCCCAAACGTACCAATAATTTGAAATTCTCTGTGAGAGGGCATTTTTTGCACAGTGAGCGATTTCTTAGCAGTAACGAAGTACACAGTGTAAAATATTCTCAGATCAGTAACTTTTCACTGTGTTCCAAAGCTGATTCGGAACACCCTACTGAAGCATGCCAAAGACCATGCCTGATAGGTAAGACAAGCAAACCTTGTATGAAACATTTTAACATGACTGGTTCACATGCAGTCTTCAGTACCTAGCATTCTGAAAATGTCGATCAAAAACAGTCCCAAAATTAATACTAGGGAAGCTGTTTCTTAAGATATTTTCGGCTACCGTATATAATTTACAGCTTATCTTGCCATAACGTGTTGCACTTTCAATCTGCAAGCATCACACATAGCTTTCATTAACTCCTACTGGACTCTTGTAACAACATAACTGCCTGTTAGCTGATAGAATAAGCTACAAGTGATTACGATGACACATTATTCAGTTCTTGCGACAACCAGACGATTTTATTCAGCTTAGGGGAGCCTTGCTAGTAACAATGCTGTTACGGATTGGTATATCTAACTCATCCAGGTCGAAAAGTCTGTCCGGATGTAATTAAAAGAAAATGGTAACAGGTAAACGGCAAATATCACTGGGCTGATGACATATTCTGTGTGTTATTCTCGCAACTTCAGTCCAGACGATTTTATTCAAGTTTGACGAAATCATCTATAGTGATGGGGTTAGAAAAAGCCCCCTGTGCCCTTTTAAAACTTGATTTTCCTCCTAATGCAGAATAAAGTCGCCTGAGAGGAGCAAGAATAAAATTAATCAATACGTAATTGAGAAGTGGTTAAGATGCGAAAAAATAATGGCACTGGATTCTGAAGGGCGCATCCACCAACAGCCAGCCTTTGTTTTCCATGTGACAGCAGGTCGACCACTTAGTATACTGAATATACAGTATATTTGCTGACGAAGTTTCCTACGTGTCTGTCGATTTTAAACTCATAAAAAAAAGTTTTATTGGCAGTGATGCGGTGATGTGAAGCGTTTGTGTGTGTGTGTGTGTGTGTGTGTGTGTGTGTGTGTGTGTGTGTGTGTGTGTGTGTGTGTGTGTGTGTGTGTGTGTGTGTGTATAAACTTGACAGCCCGTCCACTGAGGCTCAGCAGTTCTTTATAGACAGCAGTTACTTCCCTAATCACATTAAACATCACCTCACCAGCACATTCCCCTAACTACCTCACCTTCCACTCGCTAGGGCTGAATCTGCTGACGAGGAACAGGACGGTGGAAACCCCGACGTAGGCGAAGACGATGCAGGTCCAAATCTCGTGGGAGAGTGGCGACATGAAGCTGAACACTCCGGGTTTGTCCTTGGCGGGTTTCTTGATCATGATGGAGATGCCTTGGGTCATGAAGGGCTTGGTGAAGTCGATTACCTGTTCCCTCGAAGATGTGATGGTTAGTGGCGCGATCGCTATGTCCGCCTCCTGTTGCCCAGAGATAATGTATGAGTTTGGAAGTATGCTGGAGCCTTTATAAACGAAGCAAAGTGGAGAAAACAAAAATATTAATCATCAGCAGCATCATAACAGTTATGTATCGTGATGCTGACAATTCTCTGTGATGCCGATAATTAATAATGATAACTGATACACAAACCGTTTTGCGTTATGCTCCACTATACCCCCCCACACACACACGCCAACGCCCTTTACCGAAATACAGACATACAAAGACCCCCAACACTTTCCAGTCACCATCCTCCCCTTTTACACACACACACACACACACACACACACACACACACACACACACACGCACACACACACACACACACACACAAACAGTTCATTCACTTTCACACACAACCCCTCCTCTTCCCACGACACACATTGATATCTGTTTATTTACTACAGACTATA
The DNA here is from genome assembly GCF_032717465.1 of Coenobita brevimanus. NCBI lineage: Eukaryota > Metazoa > Arthropoda > Malacostraca > Decapoda > Coenobitidae > Coenobita > Coenobita brevimanus. Next base: position 11,849,455 of record NC_136954.1, read on the forward strand.
TATCTCATTAAGTCCACGAAACCGCTTATATTACAATACAATAGCGGCTGCCATTAACGAATATACTCGTACAGTAAAGGAGGAACTTATCTTTCTCAATGCTCAGCTCTTCAGCCAGTCATGTCCCTCCTTATACAGGCTGAGGTTTCATTCATAAATTACGTGTCCTTACTATGGTTAAGTTACCAAAAATCTCCACACGCAAAATTTTGACATACGTTCCACCTGGTAAACTGTACCATATGTAGTGTGGATTTAGATCCATTCTAGATTAACTCCATCAGTTCGAGGAAGTTAGACATCCTCCTCATCCTTATACTTCAGTTTCTGGTTGACAAGCAAAGTTGCTGTGGTGGAATTAAGTTAATCTCCTCTTTTTAGTATTACTGTTTATCCACCTCATCCTCTCATTATTATTATTATATTATTATTATTATTATTATTATTATTGCTGCTACAACTACTACTACTACGACCACCACTATTATCATTATTTTTATTAGTGATCCTCCTTTTCCTCCTTTTCCCCCTCTTATCTTTCCTGTCCCCTCTTGTTATCGTCTGTCACAAGCTGGCGCGATCCTATATTTAAATAGACTCATGACATTGAACTTTGGTGGGAATCCGCGAATTCTAGTGGAATCCCAGTATGTATCACTCAGTCAACCGCCACGTATTCACCCGATTGGGCGTGTTTTCAGAACAATTTTTCACTGTTTCATAAGTGATTGTCTTTGTGCGCGACATTAGCACCTCCGCTGAGTGATTTATTGTGGGTATCACTCACACTAAATTCGTTGGCCGTTAGCAAGCATGGCCGGCACTCGCCCCTCTCTCACGTTTTGAAGTCAGTCAGGATTTGAGTGTCGTGGAAGCAGGTTCGATTGGCCCCAGTGTGGAGCAGTGCCGCCGTTGTCCAGCGAGTTCCTGAATTCCCACCTAGTGTGAACCGGCGAGAGGTTTAGCGTGTGCAGCGTCCTTATTCAGCAACAATGCCCAGTCCATTTCGCTTAGCCCACTCTCTGACCAGTATTTTTCTTTCGTTTTTCCTAGGTTTAAGAGTTTAACTTTTGAGTGAATGAGTGATTGTGTTCTCCTTATTTTGAATTCATTTTGGAACATGTGACGTAAATTTATCTCATTGTAATCAATAAATTCACGGTTGCTTTTCTCTTGAGCTTAATGTAATGTAAACTCGTGTTTTATTTCTCCACATTAAGCTTATTTTAGTTATAGCTCCTAGTTTCATAAACGCTTTGCATTATTCATAACTGGTATTTAGGCCAGTCCTTTTTATTAACTTAAATCCGTTGTGCAACCAGGAGTTAATGCACCAGCAAGAACCTGTTTATCATTAATAGCATTAGTTATTGATTGTCAGGGGTGGAGTCACTTTCTCCAGAGGCTAACAGCACCAATAAACAGCACGTGTGAGTAATTAGTCTCTGCTGTGTACTGTTGAGAAAGTTTATAAATTCTCGTCCTTAGAGAATCGGCGAAGTAAGCCGCATAAAGTAATCATTGCTTGATTTTCACAAGTCAATTCTTTGTTCTTGTTCTCAAGCAACATTTTAAAATATCAAGTATTATTAAATATTATTCTTTAATATTGCATATTTCTTCAAAAACCCCGTGACATCTGGCGACCTCATTCCAGGATATTAACTCCTAGCTCTAAAGTTATTTACGAGACAATACTCACTCACTCATACTTAGGTATTTATCATTAACCTGCCCCATCCCGACGTTTTTGGACCTTTTTTGGGGGGGGTCAAACATCCGCTTTTGGTGAGAAACATCGAAAATCCATAGAGAATCACTCACCTGAGGTTTAAAATACCGGATTTTGGTACGAGTACTTCCTTACCTGACTGGGTTTTCTAACAGGCTGGCACCAAAGAAAACGAGTTCTATGGGAGGGTAACTATTTTATCCACTCATAAACAGTATTTATTTATTTACTTGGTACGAATTTATATGTAGTACAAGAGTATATTGGTTTTCAAACAGTAATATAGGCATTATAAGCACTGTTTCACTCACTAACTCATCACCACTCATGACCTTTTTTTCCCACATTACCTGATCATCATTTCTGACTGTTTCTTCCTCTAATGCTATGTAAACTTTGTCCTCCACATTGTCATCGATTGGGGAATCACTCTGGCCCTGCATGTCTTTATTGGCCAGGTCACTGGTAACAGGTGAATTGCCGAGACAATGGTGTGCAGGGGGGGGAGGGGTTATGCGGTGTAAGGCATTGTTCCTGCTTGGCATCTTGTAGAGGAATAGAGGAAGGTGTCCCGTGTATACGTGCCAAAAACCACTCGCGAAATCACTCGCGAAAATTGAAAATTGTGCAAATTAGGGACCTTGCAATGTTGCCATGTTAATTCACGTCGCCGGGACGGCGCAGGTTAAAGTCTATAGGCACTATCTTACTGGTGATTATTGATTCAGTTCTATTAATTTTACATAATAGTTTTCACTGTCAATTTGTTTAATTTTCTTTCTTTACCAGTTTAACTATATAAAACTGGTCACCACTAACCTGTACCTATATTCTTTATTCTTGATTATTGGCATCTTTCTCCGCAAAATTGCAGTCAGTACTGAGTCTCTAGTTCACTTAGATTGAGTTAGCATCATTGTCATAAAAAAACTTGTAGTTACTTGTAGTGGAGTTATATATATTAGACTTGTGGACGAGCGGTTGTTATACTTGAGTAGCTTTGTAAGTAGATAATCTTCTTTCCCATTTGTCATTCAATGACAAGGAGAGGTAAAGAATAGTATGGGATTATTTTTATTTGTCTTGGAAATATTAACAAGTCTCTCACACAGAGCGAAGTATAGAGTCCTGCTTGCTATCTCCTGTCTTGCTCTCTCTCTCTCTCTCTCCCAAGTTGCTAAGCCCTTCTCCCTATGACCTGCCTGTTCTATGGCTAGCCTCCATCTGAGCTCTCTTTCCTAAATTCTGGTGAAACAGGAGTCGTATCACGTGTGTTCCCTGTGGTTGGAAAGTTCTAGAAGCCTGTGTGTGAGTATGTGTGTATGTGTGTGTATGGTCAACAAGGCTTTGTTCACCTGGTGAATTGCTGATAACTAACTGCATCATCTCCTTACTGGCTACTTCGTAATCTGTCGTCAGCTTTTCCTCAGTGTAACTTGCAAGATCATTTCCCATTCCCAGGCTCGCATAGAGCTGTCTATCTATCTATTTATCTATCTATCTATTATGATTTGTAATTATAATATGGACTCATAACATATGCTCGGTCCACGCAGCTGAAGGTCCTCCGACAGCAATTATCATTGACACATGCTAATCTATTAGTACATAATATTGATTATAATATTGTATACATATAATATTTATAGTAAATAGTGATTATTCAGTAATATTACATTTTTAAACAAGTTGTATACATATTTGAATAAATGCATTAAAAGTAAATTATTTAACTGTAATACAGTATGTACAGTCGTCAGCATAATTTCGCTGCAAGTCTACTAGTGTGATGCGAGTCCTTTTCTCTGGCAACAGTGTAAAGAGATGAGTTGCCACATACACTTTTATACACTTTAACGATGTGTTTTTCAAAAGTGGTACTAGAGACTACCTAGAGTACAATACTCTGTATACCGTAATTGATTAGCATAAAAAAACTGCAAGAGTTGACAATGTTATGGAACGACGTATGAGCGTAATACTCTGGTATTCTTGATTATAACAGTATGTGAGCTCCCTTCCCGTCCCTCCCCCTTACTCCTTCTGATATCCCCCCCCACCCCTCCCTCTCCCTCCTACCCCCCACTCACTTTCATGCTTCTCCACTGTCTCCTCTCCCCATCCTCTCTACCTTCATTCATTTATCCACGGCACTAACCCGACTGGCGCATCGCAATTCTCTCTTGACTGTTTTCTAAACCCAGTCTGCCTTATTCCCAGTTGTTAGCAGTACTACCAACTATATACAAGGTTTATTATCAATATTCCTTCCTGTTCTAGTCCCATTCTTACCTGCCTTGTCTCCTTCCCACTCCTCTCCAGTTGTTTTTCTGTTCTCCACCGTTTGTCACTACCAACAGCCGGGAGATACAAGAACATTGAGGTCTCGTTCTTGTGATGTATTCCTTGTTAGTATATGTTTGAGTGAGCCTGGAAGTCTGTGCCTATTATATCAGTAGGCAAAATTAAACAAACATTTGTGCCCACTTCTCCTACTTCTCGCCCTCTCTCTTCCCTAGGAAAATGTTCCCATTCTCCTCATACTGTTCACTGAATCACGAAGCAGAATCAGAAACACTAAAGTTTCAAACCGCTGCGTCATGTGTGGAGTAACAAGTGGGAGAAAGAGACTTGCATGGCATGAAACTCTCGAATGTTGAGGAGCAAAAAGGTTACAGGAATAGACAAGAAATAGAGAAGAGTGCGGTCTATTACGTAGATTAGCGCTGTGGGTGATATAAGGTAGACAGGGCGAAGAGAGAGAGGAGTGGAGATGAAGGATAGCGGGAGAGGGAAGGAGGAGGGGAGGGTGGGGAGGGACAAGGGATGGATACGAGGGAGAGAACAGGAGTTTCTTCATTCGACAACATTAATCTGTCGTCTTTTGCACATTTTTACGCTAACCAGATATAAAGAATATTGTATTCTGGGTGATTTATAGTACGAATTCTTACAAACATGTCTTTAAAGCGTATAAAAGCCTGTGTGGCAACTAGTTCCCATACACCGTTGCCAGACAAAACAACCCACATCACACAAGCAGGCTTGCAGCGAATTTGTGCTGATGACTGTACTTGGGTTATTGTAGTGAAATGCATACATGCAAGAAAAAAAAAAAAGTTTAAAATTAAGATTATGGTAAGAGTTATTAATATTTCATTTAAAGATAATGGTACTGGTATGCCATACATGGGTCATTCTTCTTTGTATTTTTTTTTCTTTATATATATATATATAATTAATACTATATACAAAATATGTACACTTCATTCAGGGGGGTTAACTTGGATGTTAACTCTCCCCCCACTAAATACTGACTCCAAGTTAGCAATTCTTGCATGCATTCTGTGCACTGCGAACAGCAGTACTGCAACTACAATGCAGAAGATTATAAAGACAGTAGGTGCTGGGCTATACACATAATATGGGTTGAACATACTCAAACTCAAATCTTCCCAGGGCTTCATTGTTTCATTGATCAGTTGCATAGTTTCAAACTTAGGTGAAGTCAACTTAATACTTGTGCTCATGTTTAAGTCCATATCAGGCAGTGGGTGGAAATGTTTGTGTGTATGATTGAGAATGGCGTAGTGATTGATGGTGGATAAAGTAGACATGGCTGGTGTAAATACCGCACAGTAGTCTGGTGCTATGTATAATCCTGATGCTGATGTATGAGATGGTGGTATATCTGGACAGACTATGTAAACTGATGCGTTATGAGAGAAATAAAAAAACCGAGTGTCCAATGCGTTGATGTTGTACAAGCTTATCTGGAGCAAAAGTGAAGTTGCAATGATGATGAATATTGTCATTTCTGATGATAGCCATTTCACAAGGGACTGTATCAGTAGGCTGAAAAGTGAAAATGTACGCAGGACAAAGATGAACAGCATGTAAGGATGTGCGGCACTTTTGTTCAATTGTTGATTCACTTGCGAAAGTGACAGTGTCCCGTCTCTTGGAGACCATGATGAGTTCGGTGTCTGTGTTGATGTTGATGATGACCAAAGTGTTGTTATTTTTATAGGGGAAGGGGTGTATTTGGTATACTGTGAACAGGTCTTCAGTGATGAATGGTACATGAACTACTACTGATGTTGGTGTTAGTGTTGCTTCTAAATATGGGTAATATTGCGTGAATTCCCTACTGCGGAACAACGGCTTCAACTTATGTTTATGTATGCCTTGACTAACTATCTGACGTAGCTCATGAACTGGGAGTAAGTCAATTGTGATCTTGCCATCACCAGCATTCGAAATTCCTTGCAGAAGCGCCCTGAAACGATCTCTAGTGTTCTCTAATTGTAGTAGAATCGTGTCAATATGTTCTGTGATGATGGAGAAGTGTTGGGAAAGTGTAACGTTTCCCTCCATTTCATTTATTTTATCTACACTCTCGAGAGCTATGTTTTCTGCTTTTTCCATATTTTTCACAATTGTCTTCATTGCCGAGTTCTGTCCTGTGATGAATTTATCTTGGTATGTTAGTACCTGAGCTATCTTATTAAATCTGCTGTTTATTTCTTTAAGGTCATCCTCTGTAGCCAATCCAAAGATGTTTCCAAGAACTGCGCCACCCAGGTCGAACAAACCGCGCTTTTGGCGAGTACGTGTGATGTTGTTCCTGTCGCTCAGTACCTCCGTTCCATAAGATGGGAGATCTTGGATCATGATGAGCATAGTTGACTTTGCCTGTTCTAGTTTCCATTTCGCTAACTTTACCATTTCATTCACTTCCTTGGTGTTATGTGCTTGTGAAACATAATTTCCTATCATGAAGTCCAGAGTTCGCATCGGTGTCGCAAGTAAGTTACAAGTAAATTACAAAGTCTTTATATGACATTTGGTAGCAGCGAACGTATACGAACCTCGTCTACGAATCAACAGTGAATTCCTACAAAATATCAAGATTGAAAACAAGAATACCTCTCACAACCAACAACTCAACCAGCTCCTGACAGTATTCTCTCCAACCAGCCCCTCCGTCTCCCTGATCATCACGCTGATGTAGAGGTGAAGAGGTCACAGGACGCCTTGCAAGTAGTTTAACAAAGTACTGATACAAACAATCTTGCAATTTCTACGACGAACCAACGAACTACAACCATCTACAATCAACTACAAGTAACAACTCTACGAGTCGTCTGTATAATCTTCTACACGCACCTACAAGTAGCGGCAGTCTTCATCCCACAACGAGTAAATCACAAGAGAAAAGGTCCGAGAAAACATCGACAAAGAAAAACAAAACAAACAAACGAAGAATGAGATATGACTCATAACTCACAACTACCAGACCTCACCCTCCTCTCTCTACTACATCCACCCAACCTCCAACGCTGACGCAGGAGTGAAGAGGTCAAGACGACGAAGCAAATACCAAGTCCATATTCACAACTCATCCTACTCGCTCATCTTCACTCAAGTTACTCATCGCTACTCATTCACTCACCACAGCTACCAGTGTGGGAAGTCGACGTCATCATGCGTGCTTGCTGAAAAGATGCCATGTCAGTCATCCCACCACTGCCACCAAATGTCATAAAAAAACTTGTAGTTACTTGTAGTGGAGTTATATATATTAGACTTGTGGACGAGCGGTTGTTATACTTGAGTAGCTTTGTAAGTAGATAATCTTCTTTCCCATTTGTCATTCAATGACAAGGAGAGGTAAAGAATAGTATGGGACTATTTTTATTTGTCTTGGAAATATTAACAAGTCTCTCACACAGAGCGAAGTATAAAGTAGAGTCCCGCTTGCTATCTCCTGTCTTGCTCTCTCTCTCTCTCTCTCTCTCCCAAGTTGCTAAGCCCTTCTCCCTATGACCTGCCTGTTCTATGGCTAGCCTCCATCTGAGCTCTCTTTCCTAAATTCTGGTGAAACAGGAGTCGTATCACGTGTGTTCCCTGTGGTTGGAAAGTTCTAGAAGCCTGTGTGTGAGTATGTGTGTATGCGTGAGTATGGTCAACAAGGCTTTGTTCACCTGGTGAATTGCTGACAACTAACTGCATCATCTCCTTACTGGCTACTTCGTAATCTGTCGTCACCTTTTCCTCAGTGTAACTTGCAAGATCATTTCCCATTCCCAGGCTCTCATAGAGCTGTCCATCTATCTATTTATCTATCTATCTATTATGATTTGTAATTATAATATGGACTCATAACATCATGACTACCAAGGTCTATGTACAGGAAGCTAAAGATATGGGGCTTACTGACCCCGAGAAAATAAATGACTATGTCCTCTCTCGGTTTAATTACGAGCAGCAACGCGAAAATGATGCTCGTGAAGAGCGTCAAATTCAGCGTAAGGAACGCGAATATGAGTGAGAACAGCGCGAGGAACGCGAGAGAGAATGCGAACACGAGCGAAAACAACGCGAACTCGAGTTAGAACACAAGCAAAAGCAATGCGAACTCGAGTTAGAACACGGGCGAAAACAACTCGAACTCGAGTTAGAACATGAGCAAGAACAGCGTGAGGAACGAGAGAGAGAATGAGAACATGAACGTGCCGAGCGAGAAGTGCGCGAAAAACATGAAATTGAGATTTTGAAGCTCAAGCGAGACTCCTTGGCTTCAGACACATCTGGTGCAGCTGGCCCAAGCTCCACGAGCGCTATCCCTGCACATATTATGGCGACCCCACACATTAAACTTCCTCCATACAAGGAAGGCGAGCTAATCGAGCCATACATAGCTTGTTTTGAAGATATGGCTCAACTGTACCAGCTGGATGATGCAGTTAAGTGGTTTCAGTTTCTTAGCCTGTTTGAGGGCCCTGCCCTCGATATTCTCCACAGAATTCGTGGAGACAATCTCACGTATGAGATGATAAAGGCTGCACTTGTCAAAGCGTATGGTCTCACAGTTGACGACGCCAAGAGTCAGTTCATGAGGGCGCATCTACAGGAAAAAGAGACTGCCGTTCAGTTTCTTGACCGGCTTACTGCTTACTTAGATGAGTGGATGGAGAAAGATGAAACTCCTTCCATGCGTGAGGGGATAATTGACCTTATGCTGCGCATGCAGCTAGAAAAGTCGTGGCCTACTGAACTTATGGCTCAGCTTAAGATCTGCCAGGTAAGAGATGCCAGCCAAATGGTGAAGAAGGCTGATGCATTCTTCACTGCATACGGGTATCAAACTCGCAAGCAGCATACCTGGAACAGGAAAGCTGATAAATCTGGGAAACCGTCTCAGACTGAACCCCAGCAACAAGGCCATTCTCAGAATTATGGCCAAGGTCCAAAACCCCAGAAGAAGGACCAAGGGCAAAACACTCAGAAGCCTGAGTGGAAGAGGTACAACAAGTACCCTAACCAGGAGCAGTATCAGCCACGCAACCGACCGTCGGGACTATCCTTTTCAGCACCAGCCCCTCGGAGGCAGGAGGCGAAAGCAGCCTTTGTTCCTCAGCAGCAGCACAGCGGTGTCGTCCCTAGCAGTATGGGTACTTCCCCACAGTTCTCTAGTCCCCCAGCGACAGTGAACACGCTGCCACAGGAGGTCAATGCTCCATCTCCCCCGACAGTGAGTAGGACCCCTCAAGTATCTAATTCTCAGGGCACCATGTTTGCTGCATCATTTATTCAGCAGCCTCATGAGTGGCTGGCTGCTTCCTCCACAGGCCCTCCCACAGGTGACAGTGACTTCCTTGTTTAGCCAGGGTTTATGGGAGGCATTCCTGTGAAGGTCCTGAGAGATAATGGGTCCTCAGGTTGCTCTGTCAGGCAGAGTCTAGTTCGGCCTGAGGAGTACACAGGTCGACAGATCCAAGCTAACCTTATTGATGGATCAGTGAGATTGTTCCCTGAGGCATGTATCCAGGTGGCATCTCCATTTTACACTGGTATGACAGATGCAGTTGTCATGCCAGAACCTTTATTTGACCTTATCATAGGCAATATTCCCGGTGCCAAGTATAGCTGCACTGAAAATGATGCTACTCAGACTTCGGCTGCAGTAACACGAGCCATGGCTGAGGCTCCAAACTGTGTCACCCCGGTGACCATTGAATCGCTGCAAGATCTCATGTGTAGCCAAGTTGTTCAAGAACAACAGTCTGACCCGACACTTGCAGCCATGCGAAAGAAACAAAAGGGTAGAGTGATAAAGTATTCAGGGAGAGGTCAAGCCAAGTTCCTTCATAAACAAGGACGGCTCTACCGTGAATCACGAACACCCTAGGGCGAGGTTGGAATGCAGTTTGTTGTTCCCACTAAGTACCGCCAAGCAGTGTTACAATGGGGTCATTGTTCAGCTTCAGGAGGTCACATGGGCAAAAGGAAGACCCAGGGCCATATCCGTGCTGACTTTTTCTGGCCAGGGATGGGACGAGAAATAGATAGTTTTGTGCGTTCCTGCAATGTGTGTCCATGTACCATTAATCAGGGACATGTCCCTCCTGCTCTGTTTGAATCCACACCCATAATCTCTGAGTCAGTTGAGAGACAGGGCAGTGGTGAAGGGGGTGCAGATCTGACGTCTCACCCGTTGGCCCTACAGGACACAGTATGTCCAGGGCCTGTACATACATATGTACCATAAGTTAAAGGGGAAGTTTGAGAACCTTGCAGAGACAGTCCGAGGCTGTGTATGAATCACCTTGTGGAACGTCTCGAGCTGTGGGCCTCTCTGAGGATTCTTGGAGAATGCACATTATCCACATGAGTGTTCACACCCACGGTGAGTGTTAAAATGTGACCTGCCTAAGACTGCATAGGGATTCTCAGTTTTCTGTAATTAATCATGAGTGTAGTGTTAGGTTAACCAGTAAACTGCTTGGTCTAGGAAATTTGCAAATTCAAGAACTGACACGTTTCCTGGTTAATAATGTTAGATTAACTAGTAAACTGCCCGTTCTCAGAGATTTGTAAATTCAAGAACTGGCACGTTTCCTGGTTATTAAGCATTAACCAGTAAACTACAAGGGTTCTGAGAGATTTGTAAATCCAAAGACTACGTTTCCTGGTTAATAATAACATAAGTACTGATTGCTAGGCAGAGAGAGAGAAAGAAATGACACTTTTGATGCTCCACCTTGATTCCTTTCGCAGGTGCAAGTGGCGGGTGCAGCATTGTCATGCAGATCAGCTGGTCGTCCCTGTCGCATGCTGCCGCCTCTTCTCTTCCGCCTCGTCGTCTCTTTATTATTAATTTGTATTACATGATTTTACACATAGGCACAGTTACACCACAACTGTCACACCTACACCGTGTATTACATACATCATGCTACATAACAATTAGTTGTTTATGTAAATGTAGCGAACTTTTCGCTCAGTTTGACCTGAGTACAGGATTTTTCACCGTCGTCACGGAGTTTTTTCCTCAAGTTTGTTTCTATTAACGTAAATACGAGGTTTTTTTCACTCACTGGCGACTGTGACTTTCTCCTGTAGCAGGATAGCACACACACACCACAGTGTGAATCTTGTGTGACTGAGTTAGGATTTATATGTATGTAAATTGAAATTTTTTTTTTCAAGGAAAAAATTTTTTGATTTTGATGGGGCGTAATGTCACGAGTTGGCGCGATCCTATATTTAAATAGACTCATGACACTGAACTTTGGTGGGAAACCACGAATTCTAGTGGAATCCCAGTATGTATCACTCAGTCAACCGCCATGTATTCACCCGATTGGGCGTGTTTTCAGAACAATTTTTCCCTGTTTCATAAGTGATTGTCTTTGTGCGCGACATTAGCACCTCCGCTGAGTGATTTATTGTGGGTGTGTATCGCTCACACTAAATTCGTTGGCCGTTAGCAAGCACGGCTGGCACTCGCCCCTCTCTCACATTTTGAAGTCAGTCAGGATTTGAGTGTCGTGGAAGTAGGTTCGATTGGGCCCAGTGTGGAGCAGTGCTGCCGTTGTCCAGCGAGTTCCTGAATTCCCACCTAATGTGAACTGGCAAGAGGTTTAGCGTGTGCAGCGTCCTTCCTCAGCAACAACGCCCAGTCCATTTCGCTTAGCCCACTCTCTGACCAGTATTTTTCTTTCGTTTTTCCTAGGTTTAAGAGTTTAGCTTTTGAGTGAGAGAGTGAGTGTGTTCTTATTTTGAATTCATTTTGGAACATGTAACGTAAATTTATCTCATTGTAATCAATAAATTTACAGTTCTTTTCTCTTGAGCTTAATGTACTGTAAACTCGTGTTTTATTTTTCCACATTAAGCTTATTTTAGTTATAGCTCCTAGTTTGCATAAACGCTTTGCATTATTCATAACTGGTACTTAGGCCAGTCCTTTTTATTAACTTAAATCCGTTGTGCAACCAGGAGCTAATGCACCAGCAAGAACCTGTTTATCATTAACCCCTAATGTGCAGACAATGGACAGCCGACCCCCCCCGGGTGGCGGGGTTCGATCGCGGTCTGAGTACCTGTAGGAAAATATTAGCCAAAAATCAGAGATTAACCCTAGAACATTATACTTGGTATGGCAGATAGTACTTACATTCAGCTTTCTCCAGAGACAGGTGTTGAGCCTTCGTGGACTACCCAAGAACTTGTGGAGACTTGCAAATTTAGGTAACAAAATCTTCACTTTCACACCTCCAGCAACCTGGTTTCCCCTCTACCACAGCCTCATTCTGTCACAGTAAACTTTATACTACAACGTACAGGTAGTTTGGAATCCGTATTTGTACAATAAGCACTGAAAATAAGGCTAAAATCAACGAAGCGTACGGCTGACATGCAGCGCAGCGGCGGTCTTCCCGTCACTCAACAAACATTTCCATTTTCACAGCTAAAAACACATATACTACATTATTTTCAATCATATTACTTCCAAAAAAGATCACCGCAGCGCGCTTTTGATTCTGCCTTACGCCCGTCACTTTATTCTTGTTCCTGTCTGCTGCTAGCACTGACTTGGAAGAGCTAGAACTCGCCATAATGTCACTTTGAAAGCCTGCGGTAAACTGACGCTAAACAGGGGCATATTGTGCGAAAAAAAGCTAGTGTGACAACTGGGGAAACAAGCGTTTCCTATTAGCATAAACTGCTTGTGAGAGGAGAGCGCAGATTTACAGTTCTGAGCAGTCAGAGCGCTGCCATGTATCACAGCCAGGCTGGCCGGGCCGTGGTGGGGGGGGGAGGGGGGAAAAACGCGATACTTGGCAACAACGGAGGTCAGTAGTACAAAGGTAAAGTATGCTAATTGTAGCTAAAGGGTGGTGGTACTGATAGACAATACCAGCTGGAACATCCTTGCCCGCGTTTATTCAAAATTAACTCGAATCGCAAACGAGACGATCCACCATTATGTCCTTTTTGGCGAGCATCGCAAACGCGACGCCCCACGTTATAGGGGTTAATAGCATTAGTTACTGATTGTCAGGGGTGGAGTCACTTTCTCCAGAGGCTAACAGTACCAATAAACAACACGTGTGAGTAATTAGTCTCTGCTGTGTACTGCTGAGAAAGTTTATATATTCTCGTCCTGAGAGAATCGGCGAAGTAAGCCGGGATAAAGTAATCATTGCTTGATTTTCACAAGTCAATTCTTTGTCCTTTGTTCTCAAGCAACATTTTAAAGTATCAAGTATTATTGAATATTATTCTTTAATTTTGCTTAATCACAAAAACCCCGTGACATCGTCATTACCTTCCACTTCTTTTCTTTCTTCCTCTCCTCTGTTTTTCTGTTCTTATTCACCTTTCCTCTGCTCCTTTACCCCCCTATTTTGCTCCTCCTCCTCCCTTACATTCTTCTTCCTCCAACTCCTCCACTTCCTCATCTCCTCTTTCTCTGCATCTCTCTGTTCCTTGTCCACCTACTCTCCTCCTCCTCCTTTTATTCCATCTTTTGGCATTTTACACTCCCTCTTCCCACCTTCCTATCTTCTTCCTCTCGTCCCCTTTCTTCTCTGTCTCCTCATTCCACCTGGGTGTTATTTCACAGCAGTGTCTGACATTGAGTGGTGCATATTTTCTTCCTTCAGTGCATTAGGAGTCCCCAGATGAAAGATATGTCTTGCCGTAAATTAAGCTCATTCACACAAGTTTCGACCTGAAAGATTTCACATAATCATTCCGTGAAGAAAGAAAAACCCGGCAAAACAGTGACAGAAAATAACTTTAAATCAATATAAAGGTATTTTACGGACACCAGTCTGTTAACTCGCCTGTGATAACAGGCAGACTTCGAGCGATCACACTCGAAACCCAATAATGAGATCGCAAGACCTCAGCACATTCCTCTGAGTACAGTGTTGTGGGTGATGGATTGTCTATGATGTGGACCGGTATTCCTGGCTGCAGCTATGCATTGTAACACTATAGTTCAGTTAACGGACTAAATCACTAGCACTTAAACATATAAACTGTAGTGCCTCTCTGTTATCTTGTTTTTGTTTTTTCGTGGAGGAAACAATTTGTGGGCTCCTGACCTTTGGTTCTTTCTTCCTTGAATTAAAAAAAAAATCGTAAATAATAAAAGTGAAAATTGAGGTAATCACGATAACTGACCAACAAAAGCCAATGATTCCGCATTTGCTGTGTATCACCTGAGAGGAGAGTAATGCAATTATCTCCATCCCCGAAGGAACCAACAGACTGAGTCGAGCTCTTACCACTGAAAGCATATTATTACATTACAACAGAATATATAACCCTCGCACTTTAAGACATGCCTCCACGTATCTATACAGTTATAAAAACAATGTAATAACTGGGGCTACACAATAGGATAATTACGATTAACTACCAGACTGGTATAACGAGCACCCTAACAGTTCTAATTCATGACTAACATAAATGTGCCGGTAAACAGCAGCTATGCATAATAAATAAATACCTTCCAAGTGTGAAATCATATCCTGGTCAAACAAAGCAACCACATTCTCCCTAAAACAGCTGGACACTGACCTCAGGCCACTCACTCACGCTCACGGTCACACTAGCGGAGTACACCAAACAAATGTCAAACTAGATCCACACTGGAAATTAGGTAACCTTCACCATTAACCCTGATAAATATATTGTCTATACACATGTGAATCTCTGTGTATTATATATATTATGTACTACTATTTCATTTCATTGCTTTATATTTTTATATTATTTTCCTTTCCTCTATTGAATATTTTCAGAAATGGGGCTCGGTTTATTCGAGTTGGCTTCGTCACGAATAACCCGGGTACTTTTCTACACAAACTGTCACAAGCAATGCTGAATTCACAGTTTATACATTATTACCTTATGTTATTATATATTTTTACATCATTAATATTAAGGCAAGGATTCCTGGGATTTGCATGGTGAATGAATGGGTATGCGGCCCATTTCTTTGGGCATACTGCTGATTAGTTCTCCGACTAACGTATTTTTTTCCTATTCCTCGCTTGCTGTACCCAACCTAACCCCACCTACAGGTGTTAAAAGGGCGGGATGTTGATGATGATGATGATGATGATGATAATAATCTAAATACATTACGATGATGATTATCTAAATACGTTACTACTGGTAATTTAAAAATTTCTGCGAACAGTATATTTATACTGTACACTCCCCATAATGATAGTTCACGGTAGTAGAAATAATAAGGTCTTTAGTACACACCACATAAATAATTTATCATTATTACAATGATAACACGTTTTATCAGATTTCTGAGTTTCTCATCACAGAGAAATTTTTTGACTAATGCTTGTGAGATGGACCCAGGGTAAATACATCTATTTATCTATTCAAACACCTATCTATATTCGTTTATCTATCCACCCATCCAATTTGTCAATTCTGTCTGACCCTGCATCGTGAGAGAGAGGGAGGGAGAGGAAGAAACTAATTTGACTGACGCTTCCTCTTCCTCTTCAAAGAGGATTATTGGGTTGCATATTTTATAACATAAATCTATAATTTTTTTTTTGTCATATATATATATATTTTTTATCATTTAAAAGCAGGTCAGAAATCCAACACATCAAGAATAATTTTTGGTGGCAGGTTATTTATACTGTAACCTGGGGGGATTCTCTCTCTCTCTCTCTCTCTCTCTCTCTCTCTTTCATTTTAGAAGATTTTAATTCACCGTTTAGGAGACCTATTGTAAAGCGAGGTTAATGACGGCAATATAATCCCACTAGTTGTAAGCTGAATAAACTTAGTCCGGAGATGTAAGACTAAACTTACAAATACATCGTGCGAGAGAATGAGTTAAAAGAAAATGGAGAAGAGAAAACCAATGGAGGGTACCTGAAGCAAAACTAAGGCAACACTGACCTGTCTCACCAGCTCCCCCACCATGCCGTCCCAGCCACCGTACTGGCCATCGTTCTGGCCACCGTACTTGTTGTCCTTCACGAGCTGCAATGTGTCTGAAAAAAAAAATCTCGTGAGTAAATAGGTTAACAGATAAATAAGCCAGCATGAATAAGAGCATATGATTATATGTAAACTGCTGGGCGACACGATTGTTCTTCAAAGTTTTTAGTATCTAGGGGAAACTATGAAAAAAAAAAAAAAAAAAAACTGGCTAAGTTCATTAACAAGAGGAAATCGGTAAGGAAACAACAACAAAGATGTGATCAAGGAAAAATACAATATAGCCTTTACACGTTGCAATGTGTCTCGGGGGAAATAGACGCGTGAATAAACAGATTAATAGGAAAGAAGGCAGCACGTATACAATAACATAACTATGTGACAGAAAGGAAACCTCACATAGCGGGGGGGGAAAAAAAAGTGCCATTATTAAACAAGAAGACTAAGAGAGCCCATACCTCCACTAAGGCAACCTGTTTTTTTTTTTTTTTTTTAACCTGTTTTTCAGACCTTGACCTTTGACCATTTTTGGATCCAAATTTAATCACTTGTCCCTCTGATATTTCAGTCATTATACTAAACAAAATAGTCTGAGGTTACAGACGGGATGATGATGCCCTGTTTCCTCAGAATTATGTGGGATACTACTTTCCCCTCTAACACCTTCTCATTATGGTGAAGGGAATCTCTAATGCACAATAAATATCTCCCGTACGTCGAACTCTATAAAAAAAATAATAATAAATAACTGCCACTAAAGAAAGAAACTTATGTCTCCAAAAACAACACTTTCACAATCTATAAACGCTTTCACTTATTCTGCACAGGCTATCACAAGACGGTTATATTCAGCTCTAAGAAATTTTACTAGTCAAAGAATTGATACCTCACGATTAACTTTTTGTTCAACTAGAAACTTCCTCAGCTAAAGAAAATGGTAGGAATTTTTCATGAATATAATACCAAAGTGCGGCCACGTTAGCTAAAACATTAACACACACTTACCTCTTTACTTCTGACATTTCCACTGCAACACATTAAAATCGAGTACTTTTTTTTGGTTCCACCCCTTACATTGTTCTACCCCCCTTCCTTTTTTATCTCCTAACCTACACACCCAGTGACCGCCTTAACACTCAAGGAACAATTACTGTTGGTTAAACAGCTATTTGATTAAGTGTCAGAAAGCAGCTAAGGAAAGAGTATGAGACGCTCTCCCCGAAGAATTCGTCCTCAGTGGAACCGATTCTACTTCGATCTGATACTAGCAACTGAACCACATCATGTTACTAACCACAAAACGTCCCCCCATCCTGACATACAATGAAAAGTTTCCTAGGACTCTAAAAATGCATAAATATTGTTAAAACTTTGGGACCGTAGGTACGTCAACAACGACGCGTATACAAGCTACGACGTTAATGAAAGACCGATGAACACTTCTGGGCTTTATTCCTTCTGGCATGGGTGAGGCACACCCGCAAAACACTGACTCTTCTCTCCCTCGTTAACTCTGTCCTCTACTCATTACTACTCGTTCACTTTCCATTCACTGACTCACTGACGCTGCCTTACTGACTCTGACTACCCAATCCTTCACTGATTATATCTCACTGTCTGACTCAATAACTCTCTCTGTTTCTGTCCGTCCAGCACTAACTCACTGACTGAATCACTAAATGTGCACTTTCTCACTACTCACTGATTGTTACAGACTCTCTGACTCTCACTACTTGACTGACTCTTGCTCACCGACCCGCAATAGTGCGCAAACTAAAGGTCCGCTACTCCCTGTCTCACTGACTAAACACAAACTGATCCCCATGCACACAACCCACTCCATCTGTCACTCTTGGTTAACTGACAGAAAGCGGGGCAGGTCCTTTTTAATTACCCCCCCCCCAATTGGCAGCCCAGAACACTCTCAAGCCCAGGAGAGAACTCACACTGTGATGCAATAATGCACATTCTAGAGCCTAGGACAAAACGCGCATTTTCCCATACTATAATGCACTTAACAATACACAACAGCAATAATGGCATGAACTAATTCCTAAGGAAAGAAAGTAAACAAAACAGACATGCCGAAATTTCCAGGGTGTTCCTCGTATCTCAAGATACAAACATTAACCTAATCCTATGCCACAATACTTAATTTCTATCATTTTCCTCGCATTTCCAGATATAAAACACTAGCCTAATCCTACCAGCATAACAGTATCTATCTCATGCGAAGCACCACAAAAATAGTGTATTACAGTAAGATGGAGTTTGAAAATTACAAAAGTCCCTCCAGTATTGTAAAAACACAAAACTGTTTACTTCTTCAAATATGGTAACTTCCTTACATCTTTGGTAAGATGGAAGGCAAAAAACGACCAAGAATTCTCAGCAAATAAAAAAATCAGAAATATCTTTTCTACCTCCAACACAAAAAGATGGAGTATTTATGTTGAATAGAAATCTGCTTACACAAATACCTCTTGAAAAAGAATGGATACAGATACGGAGCTCTCAAACTTACTCTCTACCCACGCCCCTTAAATACACCGAAAAATTAAATACTCCCACATAATTCTGAGGAAACAGGGCAAGGAGTCAGCGAGGCCCTTAGCTTCGCCCTCGTAAAGATCATTCCCAGAAATTTACCTAAGATACCCCAGAAATACTACTTTACCCTCTAACACCTCCTCATTTTCCAGCACAAGCCCCCAAACTCATATACTCACAGTTAATTCCAAGGAAGGATGCCAAGAGGTCAGCGAGGTCTTTAGCGTATCCCTCGTAACGATCATTGCCAGTGTAGTTACCGTCCTTCCTTAGCATCAAGAATGGCTTTTCCTGTGATGAGAGAAAATGGCGCCGCTATATTATACCAAGGAAAATGGGATCACACTAATTTTTCAACTAATATATATAAAGTTCCTCCTTCTGAGAGAGAGAGAGAGAGAGAGAGAGAGAGAGAGAGAGAGAGAGAGTGAAATGAAAAGGTAGCACCAG
Source organism: Coenobita brevimanus (assembly GCF_032717465.1). Lineage (NCBI taxonomy): Eukaryota > Metazoa > Arthropoda > Malacostraca > Decapoda > Coenobitidae > Coenobita > Coenobita brevimanus. The sequence continues at coordinate 11,868,470 of NC_136954.1, forward strand.
GTAACAAAGACCATATGGCACTAAGTCGCATCACAGAGTGAAAATATGTACAAGGAGGAAACTAAGGGAAAACGGAAGATAAAATTAAATGTCATACAAAATCCCTAAATGAGTTAAAAAGGACATTAAACGGGTAATAGAAAAATACCGAGACTCACTTAAAATATCGCTTAAATCTGGAGGTCGGCAAAGAGAGGGAGGGGAAGAGAAAGAGAGAGAGAAGGGGGGGGGAGGATACACGCACCAATATGGATGTAACGATGTAAGATCTGTCAGCCATCACCCGGTCAGTCATGTGGCTCGTGTACTTGACCGCCACTGTTTCCAGCCCTCGGGTGTCGCTCCACGTCCCGATCTGAAAGAGAAATATAAAAAAATATATATGAATGAATGAATGAATGAACAATCTAGCCCCAGGCAACAAAGGCCATGTGACACAAGGTAGAAAAGGATAACGGCAGAGAGGAAAGTGGTAATTTTAAAGGTTAACTACGTGTATATACGACAAAGGAAGGAGACGGGTAATTATGAACTGCAAAGGACATTCAAGTGACTAAGAAGGGGCATAAAACGTGTATCAGATAAAAAGAGAGATTAAAACACACACACACACACACACACACACACACACACACACACACACACACACACACACACACAACCATTTGTCCGGGTCGCTCCTCAGGTGGATGATAAGTGGTCTAGTTGCTTCCGCAGACGATTTTATTCAGATTAATACAGGCTCTTCGAACTTAAGGGATTCTATCGTATAAACCTTTCACGAACCCCTTCCTTCCTCGAGACCCATCCTTGGTTGGGGAATATTGTCTTTCCGTCTCTCAGCGTAAGTAAGGTCTTTGTGGAAGAAGCACCTTGACCTCTGTGTAACTCTGCCGCCTCCTCCTCCAGTCCTTCTCTCCACCCATTCCTTTCTCTATCCTTCTCCCTCTTATCCCAATCTTTAGTCATCTCAAACAACTCTCTTCCACTCCTCTCAACCTTCACTTGCGTCCTTCCAACAAGGATGCGCAAATTGCGGACAAGTGATTATCCAGGCGTAATATGCAAAATAAATCACTAAGGTAGAGGTGCTTGAGAGCCACCTAAGCTGACGTGAATACCACCTTACGGGTTGCAATGTGGGTAGCCGAGGAGGCTCTGTTGCATCTCCTCCTCAGCGATTTATTTTGCATATTACGACTCAACATTTGCTTGTATGCTTTTTATATCGCTAACATATCGACATTGTTTGTATCAACAAAAAAAAGGAGAACATCGAGGCGTAGTGTGCAGCATTAGTCGCTAAAAAAGAAGTGCTAGGAAGTGACCGTGACCACTTAAACTACAGCCTTAGACCTCTTGACTGGTATGTTTCTAAGAGATGAATAAAATAACCTGTCGTACACTTGAAGAAACCAATTACTTTGTTACTTGGAGAAAATGTTATTCGTGACAGATTTTAACATTTTTGATGAACTACTTTTCCCTCGTGTACAGCTGACCTATTTAGTCCCGTGACGATTCTATTTATTTCAAGCTACATCTGTACAAATTTATACAACTTTGGACGGAGACGTAGGAGTCAAAGGGCTAACTAAGGCTGTCTAAATCCTCAGGTTAAAAGGCTCACCTACTGTATACTGAATAAAATAATTTAGTTAGAAAAGATAAAATAAAAAGGAGCAGCGGAAATGAAGGTGGCACGTAAACTGCCTGTCGCTGGGGGAAATATAATGCAAAGTAGTGAATGACAGGGAAAGGGATGATACCGTGACTTTTATTTTGTCATATCACAGGGTTGCATTCCTTAGCACCTATTCCTTACCGATTTATTTTTGGAAATGGCCAGTTAACGCCCCCTTTGTACGTTATCAACGTAGAGTATGGCGATATTAGAATGCTTTACGTAACACGGATATGGTCGGTAAGGTGTGACAAGCAAAATAAGTTGCTCAGGAAAGGGTGTTAGGGCGCTTCCTTAGCGGACGAGAATACGGGCCCAAGCAGCTTTGGTTAGTTCGTGACACTTCTTAGTCTTTGCACATAAAAAAAAATAAAAATCCCAATACCCTCTTGACTGTTACTGATGCCAACTATGACGATATAAAAATGATATATGTAGCGTACAGATAAATCGCAAAGGAAGAGGAGCTACGAAGCCTCCTGTGCCACCCAGAATAAAGAACTAAGTCCATAATAGCATAAAGTGAAGAGGGTGGCCGGAGTTGGTGAATGGGAGAATTATACAGAAGGTTGTGTTGGCGGAGAGACACAGACCCGTTGACAAGACCCGGGTTCATGTTGGTGCTGGGACAAGACATGATGCTGGGGGTCTGTATTCAGCTGGCATCTTAACTCTCAGGCTCCTGTGACTCACCCCTAGCTCAATACAAACGACTGGGATTAGTTGAAATAAAAATGGTCGTCCTAGGCTTGCGAGAGTTTAGAGTGACAGGGCTCCATAACATTTTACTATTTCCACAGATCTCTCTAACTATATCCTTCTATCTACCAGTTTATCTATCTACCCATCAATCTGTCTATCTGTTTATCACAGTAGGGTTAAATGATTTGGAGGACAGTCAAGACTCCATAATATTTTACTGTTTTCAAACATTCTCTCTCTCTCTCTCTCTCTCTCTCTCTCTCTCTCTCTCTCTCTAATGAGTAAACTAATTTGAAGGGCAGACAGGACTCCATAACACTACTGTTTTCACAGAACTCTACCTATCTCTACATATTTATCTATCTATCTATCTATCTATCTCTCTAAACACACACACACACACACACACACACACACACACACACACACACTACAGGTCTGTCCTATGTTGAATACTGTCGGCTGGTAGTAAGGAAACAATAAACATCACCGTACAAAAAGAGATAATGGACATTGCTTATAAATCCTTTGCTATGAGAGGTCCATCTAAATACCGGTACAATAAGTCGCCTGGTGGTAGCAAGAGTTAAATAAGGAAATACGGTATACGGTGTGAAAGGGGCTAAAAATGCCGCCAAGGATGGAAGGGAACGACTGACGCAATGACCACCTCAGCACGTCAAAATTTTGAGCACGACCACTGACGACACGCTGCTAAACTCATGACGGCAGCTGAGTGGGGAGGGGGGAGGTGGAGATAGACAAGGGATGGGACGATGGAATGACTGTGAAGGAGGAAGATGGACAGAGAGAAAGAGACTGAGAAGGAAGAGGAGGATAGAATGGCAATGTAAGCACGAAAACCCAAGGGAAAAAAAGACAAAAAGACGACAAAACTTAAAATTAACAATGAACGAGGAATAATTTATAGCCTACATGAGCAACAAAAATGGAAACCTTTGTGAGTCACACCCACCCCAAGTAGGCTATCCACCACGGCAGCACATCCCAGAGAGTGTTCTTTGTCTCTGCACACATTCAGGACACATGCCAAGCACCTCAGACACACACCAGACGCACAAGCACATCAGATAAGCTACAATTACCTTTACACTCGCTGGTTGGCCGTCCCTACTTCTGGGGCAGAAATTTATATATATATATATATATATATATATATATTTTTTTTTAATAACAGAACGGAGGAAGGAAAAACAAATGGAGAAAAAAAAATAATCCATACACCAGATTACTGGTGTCCTCTGTTCATAAAATATCTGTAACAGTTAGACTTGAAGAGTTGTAGGTTGAAATTTGGAGGAAAACAACTCTGGGGAAGCGAGTTCCAGAGAGATGCAGTTCGGGGAATGAAAGAATTCTGATAGGCAGAAGTTCTGCAATATGGTTGAGTGACATTCCAGTCATGAGCGCTACCAGATGCCCGTGTAGCACGAGGGAAGGCATGGAGAGGTGGCACCATGGACGCAACTTCGTCTGAGCATTTGCCAAAAAAATATCTGTAAAATAATGCAAGGGAGGCAACATTCCTTCTTACTTGCAGGGGAGGTAGTTTATATGTAATGGCAGGGTTGTTAATGATTCTAACAGCTTTATTCTGAATTTTGTCTAGTTGCCTTAATGCAACCTCTCCACAACCATTCCACAAGGGTGAGCAATATTCAAGCTGAGAGCGCACATGACTCTTATAAATTATAGCTAACTGCTCATCGGCGAAGAAGTTACGGACTCTGTACAATAATCCAAGTTTCTTTGAGGCAGTTTTAGCAAGTGATCTGACATGAGAGGTCCAGCTGAGGGCACTGTTAAGTGAGACACCAAGAATTTCAATACTTTTGGAGATGGGAATATTAGTAGCACTGAAGGTAATGTACGAGTCTGGCAATATCTGTCTATTAGTAAACTGTATATATTTAGTTTTACTAGCATTAAAAGAGACAAGGTTGTTTTGTCCCCATTCACTGATTGTAGATAGATCTTCATTTATGGAGATGGCTGTATTGAGTTGAGAGGTAGAGATATTAGACTTTGTAAATGGATGTCTGAGTGTGAATGAACTATGTAGTGTTGAGTCATCTGCATATGAGTGAATGGGATTGTGAGTGACAGATAAGAGATCATTAATATGAACCAGAAATAGGGTTGGCGCCAGAACTGATCCCTGCGGCACGCCGGCGTTAATTGAGTGGAAATTCGAATATACATCATCTACTTTTACTCTTATTTTCCTGTCACTAAGATAAGAAGAAATCAAAGGAACAAAAGACGTTAGTCCATAGCAAGGGAGTTTGGACAGCAGGGAACGGTGCCATACTCTGTCGAAAGCTTTAGAGATATCAAGAGCTACTGCATGAGTTTCTCCAAAAAGATCTATTGATTGATGGATGGTATGGGTTAAGAGATTGAGTATGTCAATGGTGGATCTTTCGTGGCGAAAACCGTATTGTCTATCATTAATTAAGTTGTTGGATTCAAGATGTTTAACAATATGCTTATTAATTAAAGTTTCAAATACCTTACCAAGAGAAGATGTGATAGCTATATATATATATATATATATATATATATATATAACATGAAAAATCGGCACTTTTAATATGGAAACAACGTGATTGACAAAATTAAATTATAAAAAAATAAAAATGAATAACAGTGAGCGAAAAAAATACACCGTCAAATATGAAAAACAATGAGAAATAATTTTTCAAAATAACGCACAAATAAGCGAAAAGATCATAAGCCGTGGGAATATGAAGTATGAAGAATGCAAAACAGATTGCGAAACTGAAAATAAATAAATAAAAGACACCACAGAAAATGAAGAATAAACAATTACGTAATAAATCTGTTAAAATATTGAAAAAAAATGTTAAAAAAAAAATGGAATTGGTAAGAAACCCGAATTCAGCTAAAAACAGAAAGCACAGACCCCATCAAAAGAACACACACACACACACACACACACACACAGTCATCCTCAAAGACAAGACCGGTGAGTGATTCTAATAAAACCAAACACGATCTGACACATACAAAGAAACTGGAACAATGAAAGCCACCAAACAACAGCACGGAAACCTCAAGTCAGCCTACGAGTAAAGCCCGGTGAATAATATTTGATAAAAGACGAAGGCAGGACCAAACAAGAAGCCATGAAAATTACATAAAACGGCATTTTAGAAAGAAAAAAATGACAGCTTGAATGTAATGCTCAGCGAATGACTATGATTAATATGAAACCATGCATGAATTAAAGCACGAAAACGTAGGAAGAAAAACGAAAAACTAAGAATACTGAACCACGAAATCTAGAAAAACTACCAGATGAAGAGGCAGTAAAAATCACCAAAACCAGTCAGTGTAATGTAAACCCTGCAAACGACAATGAAGAATAAAAAAAAGTACTATAAAAATATAATAAAAAGTAATATAACACTAACCATGGAGGAAAACACACACAAAAATATAAAGAGAAAGCAAACAAAAACGAAAAGAAAAGTAATGTCAGCCTAAAGGTTAAGCCTTGTGAACGACAATAATAGATCGAGTAGCAAGGACGTAACGCGAAACTTTGGACCAAAAATACACTAAACACCAACTTAAATACACACACACACACACACACACACACAATAACAACATCCAACAAAAACGTCCAAACAGTAGGCAAGAGTTAAAGCGTGTTGTAGCTGTTGTTTACATGTTGTTGTAACCCGAAACTCTGCTGAATATGAATTAGGCGAACTGCAGGCTGAATCTGCACAGCTCGCCATCCTTCCAGCAGAGGACAGAGAAGGAGTTAAGGATCGTGTGTATATTTAGGTGGCAGAGCCGACTATATCGGTGCCACCACGGGCAGGCGTCCCTCACCAGCCTTGTGAACGACAAAAATAGATTCTAAGTGACCAAAACAGAAGCATATACGATCCAAAGGAAACTCCTAAATAAAACTGACAAAATCACGACAAAAACGAAAAACAAACGATAAAAAATACTAACAAAACCACAAAATAAACGAAGAAAAATACAAGCAAAATCACGATTAAATGAAGGAAAACACAAACAAAACCATGATTAAAACGAAAATACAAACACACGAAAACACGAAAAAAATTAAAGCGAAGATACTGTCACAAGTCGGCTAGTGACACTGGCTTTTTGGGAAACCGCGAACTCAAGTGGAATCCCAGTTTATTGTTCAGTTAACCGCTCATTCGGACGGAAGCTTTGTCAAATCAATTTTTCATTGTCATACGTGATCGTCTTTGTGTGAAACATTAGCGCTTCCGCTGAGCGATTTGTTTTGGGCGCGTTTCGCTCACTCGACCGTTAAATAAATGCGGCCTATCGCTCCCATTTCTTTCTAACGAGTTTACTCAGTCGAGTGTTTCTTGTGACGGAGAGAGGTCCTGTGCTCCAGCAGTGGAGAGTAGAGAGAGGTCAGCTAGCACCCAAACTCCACTAGACCACGGTTCTCCAGTGCTCCCACCTTAGTTGGTGATACACAGCATTCATCGACCAGTATTTCTTTTCGTTTTCCTAGTCTTAAGAGTTTAGTTAAGGTGTTTTTTTTCCTAGGCGTAAGGATTTAGCTCTTGTGTGAGTGAGTGAGTGCGATCTCATTAATTTGATTTTGAATTGTAATGTTAAATTTATTTTGTAATCAATAAATTTAACAGTTCTTTTTCTTGAGCTTAATGTAATGTAAACTCTTGTTTCATTTCTCCACAATTAAGCTTATTTTCCATATAGCTCCTAGCTTGCATAAACGTTTGCCATTCATAACTGGTACTTAGGCCAGTCTTGTGTATTAAGCTTAAAATCCGTTGTGCCACCTAGGAGTTAAGCATCAGCAAGAACCTGATACTGTTATTAGTATTAGTTATTTATTGTCAGGGGTGAAGTAACTTTCTCCAGAGGCTAACAGTACTAGTAATCAGCATTTGTGAGTAATTAGTCTCTGCTGTGTACTGTTGAGAAAGTTTATAAATTCTCGTTCTGAGAAAATCGGCGAAGTAAGCCAGCGTAAAGAATAATTGCTTGATGTAGCAAGACAATCATTGTCCTTGCTCTTCAATATTATTGAATATTATTATCATTTTAAATAATATTTAGCATTTATTTTAAAAAACCCCATGATATTTGAAAAACCCCGTGACAGATACACAAACAAAACTATGATTAAAACGAAAATAAATCCACGATAAAAAACGAAAAATAAAACCAGGAAAAAAGAAGAAAAACAAGCAAAACCTCGATAAAAACGAAGAAAAAACAAAAGCACGAAAACAGTTTAAAAACAATAAAAACTAAGAAAAATGAACAAAACCACGATAGAAACGAAGAAAAAAATAAGTACGAACAAATATGATTCTGCTTCAAGTTATGTCTCTGTGAAGGACAATAATACATCCTAAGCGACCACGATGGAGCATAAACGACCGAACCTCCCGGAGAAAAGGATAAAAACCGATAACGTGGGTGATTAATAACACTTAAGATGGAGGGAGAGAGGGAGGCTGCGACGGAGAAAAGGAGGGAGGCTGAGGGGGAGGCAGGGAGATGGGAAGGAGAGGAGGTTGGGATGGATGGACGGAGGGAGGGAGGAAGGGTAGGGTGGATGGAGGGAGCGAGAGGGGAAGGCTAGTAGGGAGGCTGGAGGGAGAGAGAGAGGAGGAAAACAGGGCTGGAGGGAGAGGAGGAGGAGGGAGGATAACTGGGCTGGAGGGAGAGAAAGAGGAAAGATAACAGGGCTGGAAGGTGAGAGGGAGGCTTGCAAGGATAGAGGAGGGAGACCGATGAGGGAGAGAGGGAGGCTTGCAAGGATAGAGGAGGGAGACCGATGAGGGAGAGAGGGAGACTGGCAGGGAGAGAGAAAAGGAGGGAAACTGATGATGGACAGAGAGGAGCTGACAGAATTGGAGGGAGGATGTACGAGGCGGGAGGATAGAAGAGAGGAAGGAAGGAAGGAATAAAAGGAGGAGGCTGGCAAGGAAGGAAGAGAAAGGGATGAAAGAGGGAAGGATGGAAGGTGTGAGGGATGGAGTGGGGTTGGGAAGGTAGGAGGTGGGAGGGGAGGAGGTAAGATTAGTAGGCGCAGACAAAGAGGTGAGAAGAACGGAGAGGAAGGTGGAAGAATGGTTGGAGGAGAGGAGAGAAGGCAGGATTAGAGGGAGAAAAAGCTGGAGTAGAAGAGAAGGTTGGAGTAGAGGGAATGAAGGCAGGAGGGAGGGAGAGCTGGGGTAGAGGGAGGAAAAATGGAAGAGAAGAAAGGCTGGAGGAGAAGACAAAGAGAAAATGACTGCCAAGAGTGGATAGCAGTAGGGTGGGTGGATGAGTAGTGTGGTTGGGGAGTGCATGGGTACTGTGAGTGGGGAATGGGTGGGTGGATGGGTAGTTTGGATGGGGAAGCTGCTGGGTGGATGGGATGTAGATGGATGGAAGGGGAGGATGAATGATGTGGATGAAGAGAGGGTCGGTGGATGGGTGGTGTGGATAGGAACTGGGTAAATGGATAAGTGAAATGGATGGGGAATGGGTTGATGGAGAAATGGGAGTGGTTGGGTGGATGATGAGTGGGTGGGTGGATGGATGAGTGGATTGGAAGTGGGTGGGTGGATGAGTAATGTGAATGAGTGTATGGGTGTGGGTGGATGAATGGTGTGATGGGGAGCGATTCTGAACGCGGGTGTGGATGTATGGTGTGGATTGGAGTGGGTGATGGATGAGTGATGTGAATAAGGAGTCTAGGGGTGGATAAGGGAATGGATGGGTAAATGGGTGAGTTAGAGGGATGAGTGGTTGGGTGGATCGAGAAGTGGGTTGGGGAGTGGGGAGAGGTATGCTGTGTGGATGGGTGAATAAGAGACTGGGTGGGAGGATGTATGGATAAGAAAGTGGATGGGGGAGTGTATGGGTGGTAAAGAATGGATGGGGAGTCGGTAGTGTAGATGGGAGAGTGGGTGGGTGAGTAAGTGGTGTGTGGATGGGGGAGTGGGTGGGTAAGTGGTGTGAATGGGGAACTGGATGGGTAAGTGGTGTGGATGTGGGACTGGATGGGTAAGTGGTGTGGATGGGGGACTGTATGGGTAAGTGGTGTGGATGGGGGACTGGATTGGTAAGTGGTGTGGATGGAGGAGTGGATCGGCGGTACGGAGTTAGGAGTGGGTGGGTGAAAAGGTAAATAGGTTGATAGAGTGGGTGGATGGTAACCCGGTCAACGAGCAGACGCCATTTTACACCATTCTTCCTGCCTCCATGCTATTTTGTTCAGCTCAGCAGTGACTCCTTGAACTTGATGGTGAAATACAGGAACCATTAATCCTTCGCTGACACAAGTTCTTCCTAATTCGAATAAAATCGTCACGTCCCAACAAGAAAGAAGAATGACGTACTAGGGGTGAAGGGGTTGATTCATTCACTAAGGTGACGACTTAAGCTTAGCAAGCCACTATAGTTCATTCTTATTTTAACCCTCATTTTCTCTTGCGGTTTATTTCACGTTGCAAAGTGGCAGAAAAATACACTACTATGGCTCTACATTCTCTCTTCAAAGCACTTCTCTCAAGACGGAGAGATGGCAAGTTAGAGTGAACAGAATATACGTGTTTCTTCAACTTAGGAGAGAAACCTAGTAGTACTGAAGAGTAAAACGAAGGCAATTTTTAACTTCTCTTGCATATCATTTACACGTTTTACTAGCTAAGTGGTTTGTATGATACCACGTGTGTGAATACTCGTATTAACTCCTATCCTCAGACGAGTAATATTTAAGTTCAATTTTGCCATTTCCAGGCGATTTTAATCGACTTGGAACTTGTGGTGATAGGGTTAATTATTACTACCTCTAAACCCTCCAGCTTGAAAACTATCTGCTCTGAAGAAAATCGTCTGGAGATAGCAAGAGATTAAACAGTATGCCATAAGACTGAAGGTGATACTCTGTCAAATACAGAAATATAATAGTGATGCTGAGGTGCTCCCTGTCCTAGGAAAATACCGGCCATGGTGAGCTTTGGATGTGAATTTGTGGATAGGAGAGCTCTGAAGTCGGCTGGCAGGGCTTTTAAAAGGTAGGCAGAGGTGAAATAATGACAGAGCACTAAAAAGTAAGACATGCATTCAGTACTGCCATGCAATACAAAGTCTCCTACAGGATGGTAACCATACATATGTAACTGACCTTGGGAGTACATGGCAGTCCATGTACGTGGAAGTTACAGAGCGGACACGAATGAAAGTATGGCTGTTAAGTTTGACAGCATCCGACCTTGTTTGAGTCCCAAGTGTGACCTTGACCTTGGGAGCAGATGGCTGGTATTTAGGCGTGACACTGCCATCATGGTATGGGGAATAATTGTGTGAAGATATATCAAAATCTGTCCATGCATGTGGAAGTTACAGAATGGACACGAAATTGCGGACGTAATGATGTACTGACGGAACCGTGCAAACCTAGGGTCCCCGCCCCGTGACTAATAAGCAGGTGGATTTTGGAAATGGACAGGTGGGTGGGTGAGTGAGTTTTTGGATATATGTGCTTGAATTCTGAAGATGGTTGGCAGAGTTTCACACATTCAAACCGCACCATATATATATATATATATATATATATATATATATATATATATATATTTCATTATTCTTGTAACCAGATCGTTTTGGTAAGGAGAGGTAGGGCTTCTCAAGCTAGTGTACTTAGTTACGGCCTTCATACATCCCTTCTTTACTAAACTTAACAACATTGCCCAAAGGTAGGAAAATATACCCAAGAGAACACGTCGCTGGCTTAAAGGGGGAGGGGGAATAGGTGAATGTGTTTGAGTGAATGAGAATGTGTATGAGTGAATGAGCTCTCGAGATGAATAAGGAGGTGGTCTTTATCGATGGGTAAGCGTGTGGGTGAACTTTGGAAAGAGAAAATGGATGATTTGTAGTTCTGGGTGGCAGGCTTACTACAATCTGTAGAGGTATACAACAGGATAATAGCCAGTTTGCTTTCATCTAACAGAAATGAGTCACTCGCATTTTACATGCTAAATAGTGGTAGCGTGAAACTGGCGACTCTTAGTTATAAGGTGGGAATGAGTCTCCTTGATAACTAGTCAAATTTAACCTCTAATTCAACTACACCTAGTCATCAACTGACCTGAGAGAGATTATGGAAAAAAAAAACACAGAACCCAAGAGGTTGGTGGGGAAATGGGCTTTGAGGGAGGGCGGCTTGGTATGGGATCAGCGGTGTCCTTGGTGTGTCGTGGGTGTGAATAACGACGCCTAAGGAGTCAATACAGCGCCACTGCTCAATATTGTGGTTAGGGGACCAGCTGGGGGTAAAGCCGTGTATATTAATGGTGCTAGCCCACCCGCATCACGCCAGGCTACCCCCACCCCCTTTCTCTCTCTCTCTCTCTCTCTCTCTGTTCCTCCCTTCATCATTTTCTCTAGTCTTTCCTCCCTCCTACACTCTCTTTACCTCATTCCTCTCACAACATCCTTCATCCTTGTCTCCTACCTCTCTCATTTGTCCCTTGTCTTTTATCATCTTTCTCTCTTCATTCCTCTCACCTTCTCTCCATCATTTTCCCCGTTCTCCCCCTCCTCCTTCTCACCGTTACTGTATTTTCTTAACTCTTTCCCTACGATGACGTCTTTTTCATCTTTCTACGCTCCCTTCGGGCGTATTTATGCAGCTCTTTCAACTGGAGGAATCAGCTACAGCTTTTGATAACCCCTTTTGTAACTGAGGTATAAATAAAAAATAATAGATAGAGAGAAACATAGAGAGACAGACAGACAGACAGGTAGTTAAATAGATAGATAGACAGATAGATGGATAGATAGATAGACAGTTAGATAGACAGATAGACAGACAGACATAGACACGGACAAAAATAAATAAATAAATAAAAATAAAAAAATATAAATAAACTCGCTTGAAGGTACCCTGAGTGACCTCTTCACTCATGAGCCAATCTTTTTTTTTTTTTTTTTTTTTTTTTTTTGATGGGAGGGGGTACTAAAGGATGATTTAATATGCTGTAGGGGAGACGCCTCGAAATGAAGCGGTTCATGGAGGCTATAACACTCACAGTTCTAAAAGTCTCTCATGTTGTGTAAAGCCGTCCAGTGTTAGCAAGAACATAGAAAATTCGTCTTGAGATGAGAAAGCAAAATTGAAAACGAAAGAGGTTAACACAATGAAAACGCTGACGTAAGATCACGGCGTTCGATTTCGCTCTTGCTCTTTCCAAACGATTATCTTCACGCTGAGAGACTTTTCGAACTTGGGGATTAGAGACAGCTTTAATTATGCTAGTCTGTATGAAAGAATTCCTGAGATGAAAAATAATTATAATCTGGAGGATGCAAAATACTTAAAAATAAAGGCGTATCGGGGTATTATAGGGTTCAGGTCTTCAATTTTTTTCGACCCCCCCCCCCTCTCTATCACGGCTTTCCTCCTGCCATTCGTTTTTTCACTTACTTTTCCCTCTTCCCCTTTCCTTCTCCCCATCCTACCTCCTTTCCTCTTCCTCCCCTCCCCCTCTCCTCCTCTCGCAGTGGTTTATTTTACTATCCTTGTCTTTGACTCTCAGCACTTATCGAACAGCTACATCAGTTATGACCTCCCCTCTAAGAAAGAGCTCCCCATCCCCCTAAAAAAAAAAGTTACACTCCCCCTTCCCAATCCATGGCTCCTCCTCCCTTCCCTCCTCCCCACTCTTCTCCCCTCCCCTCCCTCCATTCCACTCCCTATCTTCCTTCTCCTTCTTTCTCCTACCGTTCTTTTTCTCTTCTCTCATCCTTGTCTTCCCTCCCTCTAACGCACCTCCTGTCCCTCCCTTCCCACCTTCTTTCTTCGGCTCCTTCCTCCTTCCTTCCTTCCATCTTTCTTCGTCTCCTCCTTCCTTCCCTTCTTCTTTCTTCGACTCCTCCTTTCCTCCTTCCTTCTTTCTTCTACTCCTCCTTCCTTCTTTCCTCTACTCCTCCTTCCTTCTTTCTTCTACTCCTCCTTCCTTCCTTCCTTCTTTCTACAGCTCCTCCTGCTTTCCTTCCTTCCTTCTTTCTTTCTTCGGCTCCTCCTTCCTTCCTTCGGCTCCTCCTCCTTTCCGTCCTTCCTTCTTCCTTTCTTTGGCTCCTCCTCCTTTCCTTCCTTCCTTCTTTCCTTCTTAGGCTCCTCCTTCCTTCCTCCCACCCCATCTTCTTTCTTCGGCTACTTCCTTCCTTCCCCCCTCACTCTCCTCCTTTCCCCTCCCTCCCTCCCTCCCACTTTCTTCCCTTCCTATCACCCTTTCTTCCTTCCCTGTCTCGTTTCTTCTTTCTTTCCTCCTTCATTCCTTTCTTCTGGCTAGCATTCTCTCTCTCTCTCTCTCTCTCTCTCTCTCTCTCTACCAATATACGGACACGCAAATGTTGTCTGTGTATACCTGAATGGGGTCCAAGTCCGGCCAGATGTGTTGTACCCCAATAAAAACACCATTTCATTGTTCAGTGATGATCCTTCTACTCACCATCACCATAACTCTCCTCCTCCTCCTACCCCACTAGTTCCCATCATCATTATGCTCCACATCACCAGACCATCACCATCACAATTTTATCATCACCACCATCTTCACCACCCTCATCCTCACTCTTTTTTCTCTTCACCAATATAAATTTCTCAATTTTTCCATTCATCCCTAGATCCCTCTCTCACTCCTGCCATTCTTCACACGATCCCTTTCTCCTTTCTTGTCCTCTTCCTCCTCCTGTTCTTCCTCTTCCTCCTCCTCCCGTGTCCTCCATCCCTCCTCCCTTCCTTCCTCTTTCCTCTATCCTGTTCCTTCCCCGTCTTCCTTCTGACTTTCCATTCCTCTTCTTCTACTCCCGATCCTTCCGCCCTTCTATCCTTTCTCCTCTCCTCGCCATCCATCCTCTTCTCATCTCCATTCCTCCGTTCTTCCATCCCTCTCTTCTCCTCTCTTCTCCATTCTTTCTTTTCACCTCTCAATCCCTCCGTCCTTCCAAATAGGGTGACTGCGGTGGGTGGTTATTTTCTTGTGGAAGTGATTAGTATTACCCGGTGTAAATTAGAGCTACAACTGGGTGAGTGTTAACTGTATGTTGTTTCACCAGTAAGAACAGTTTATAACCATTCGGAACTGAGTGGAACTTTTGTTTTGTTTTGATTTCTTTGTTCGAGCTGATGTAGGCTGAGTGGAATTTTGTAATGTTTTGACATGTCTTTGTATGAACTGAGCTTTATTTTCTCGTGATACAGCAGTTCAGTGTAATTGTTGTGTATTAACAGTAGTGTGGGAACGATTTTGTGACGATTCAAGCAGTTTGTGGCGATCAGTTGTGACTGTGGTTGGCGCCGTTGTGTTGATAGATGTAAACAACTGCAGTCTGGTACAGTATACTTGGTGTATTTAGTGTTAAGCATTCCCCTGTGCACAGTGTGTGAGTGAGTGAGTACTAATCCCTTAGTTTTTGTTTATATCCCAGGTTTACAGTTACCCTTATACGTAAGATATAATTGTATTTTCATATGTTTAACTTTTCAGGTGATAAACAATTTATTTGTGTATTGTAAGACTCTGTTGTAACTTCACTGTTGTTGTATTTCAGGTAGTATAATTTTAGTTCTTCATTCCAGGTAACGGTTAGCTTTTCATTCTTTGTAAGAGGTGTATTGCTAACCAGTAAGGTAGCTATTCCTGTATAGTTCTAAACAGCAACAAGACTCCCACCAGTAAAACCTGTAACCATTGCATAAATTGTCACTGTTCTAGCAGGTTTTGTATATAACTTATTCTTGTTCCAATATCTCTCCCAGGTACTAATCAGTATTACCAAATTCTTTTTCTCTGATTAATCCTCGCAGTTACCTTACATTTCAGAATGCCGCAGAACATCATTTGTGTAACCTGCTCCGGTAGTTTCACCGGATCCTTTTATACAGACTGCACCTTTGTTTGCAGGATGTGCACTCTAAGTCAGAGCCTGAAAGACAAGCTGACCGAGGCTACAAACAAAATTAACAGTCTGACCCGAAAAGTAGATGTGCTGGAGGAATTCATTGCGAGTAATGTCGGACACACTGCAGAGGACAATGTCACTGCTAGGCCAATTGCAGTCCAGGTTGACCATCCTCCTCCTGCTGTAGTTACTTCTCCCCCAACCGTACGGAATGAGTTAGAGCCAGTGCGGAATGGTGCAAGGCTTGTAAGGAAAAGAAGCATCATTCCAGTAACAACATACAACAAGTTTCAGATTCTCACAGAAGTATTGGAAGAGCCTCATGAGGCACGGGTTGTGGGGGACTCCATCATCCGAGGTCAGTTGGTGGAATTCTGCGGCCGGGCACCCTCTAAACGAAAGCGTTTTTGAACTGCAGATGCAGGAGTAGATGACGTAACAAAGGCTGTGGATGACGTTTTCGAGAATGCGGAAAATGACAGCCTTGTTATCATTCATACAGGTACCAACGACGTCATGCGAACCCAATCAGAGAAGCTGATGGAGAAGTACAGGAAGATGATCCGACGCTACAAGGAGAAAACTAACCATATTTTAATTTCAGGCATACTACCAAGGATTAATGTAGGGAATGTCTTCTTCAGCAGAGCATTTAGTATTAATAACAGTGTCAAGTCACTTTGCTTACAGGAAGGAGTTCAGTTCATCGGCATGTGGAACCAATTTTACGAGCAGCGTACACTATTTACGAACGATGGACTACACTTGAATGCCGTTGGTTCTGCCCGTCTCGGTCGTTTGCTTAATGATGCCGTAAGTTTTTTCTGGAGAAAAAACAAGCATCATGGGAGGCAAACGTAGATGTCATACAAACTGATAAATCAATAAATAATGGAAGCTCCCCACATCAGAAAGGAAAGCACATTAAAGCAATCCTTGCAAATGCTCGTAGTCTACGTAATAAATTTTCTGATTTAGAGGCCCTTGCCTTTACCGAAGATTATGATGTAATTAGAGTAACAGAATCGTGGCTAAATACTGAGCAGAGAGATTTTCTAGCAGAGTTTAATTTACCAGGCTATCACATTTTCAGTTGTGAAAGGAAGAATCGAGCAGGGGGCGGCGTATTGTTATATGTTAAATCAGGATTTCATCCAGTCGAAATTACCAAGCCATGAATTGAAAACATCGACACTATTTATATTCAGCTTAGAAATGAATATTGTCATAAAATCACTCTTGGGTTAATTTATCGTCCACCTGGTCAGCCATTCAACATCGATAATGAAATCTACAATCAAATTGCCGAACTATCTTGTATGCAAAGCACTGTAATATTTGGTGACTTTAATTTACCAGTTCCAAAATGGGGAGAAGCCCTATCCTCACACACAGGGTCAGACCTATATACAAATTTGCAAGAAAGTTCTTTGTATCAATTTGTAAATTATCCGACACGTGGAGCTAACATCCTAGATCTTGTCTTAGCTACATCAGAAAATGTAGTGAGTAATGTTATTGTAGGAGAAGAATTTAGTACAAGCGATCATTGCATAGTTACATTTAACATTAAATTCAGTGAAGACAGTGTCAAGGCCAGTTGTGAGAAAGTGCTTGACTTTAAGAGAGCAAATTTTAAGAAATAAAAGGCAATTGCAGGTGCAGCTGACTGGCATCCCATTGTCGAAACTTTAGATATCAATGACGTGTGGAGTTACTTTACAGAAACTCTCAACAGTGCCATCAAACTATGTATTCCTATGCGCAACAGAAGGCTCACCAAAAATTCTAAACCCAAATGGTGCAACTCCAACATTAAACATTGTCTAGAAGCAAAAAATCTTGCATATAAGAAATTTAATACCACAAAGAGTCAAAGTGATAAAAATGAATACGATGCCCTTCGACAAAAAGCCAAAAAATTAATTAAATGCAGTAAGAAAAATCTTGAGACACATATTGCAAGTATCTGTAAATCAAATCCCAAAGAATTTTTCTGTTACATAAGAAGCAAAAAGGTAATAACTCCATCAATCGGTCCCTTAGTCACATATAACGGAAAGCACACTGATGATGAAACTATGATAGGGAAAATTCTTAATACTTTCTTCGCGTCAATATTTACAACAGAAAATATACATACAATTCCTACTGTTTCCCCCATTCCTATAGAAGAGGGCAACACAATCACTGACATTACAGTCAGCGATCGCAACGTACTGCTTGCAATAAACAGATTAAAAGAGAATAAGGCATCAGGACCGGACAAAATATCACCACGTGTATTGAATGAACTACAGAATGAAATATCAAAGCCTTTAGCTGAACTTTTTAACTTATCTCTTAAGAGCAGTAAGGTGCCACATGAATGGAAGCTTGCTAATGTAACCCCAATATTCAAAAAGGGCAACAGAGCCCAACCAGAAAACTACCGGCCAATTAGTTTAACATCGGTGGTTTGCAAAATTGCTTGAAACTATTATCAGAGACAAGTTTGTAAAACACTTTGAAGCAAACAATTGTACCCCCTCCACAATATGTCTACCCCCGATGTATATATGTCCCCCCCAATGCATACATGCCCCCACTAAATTTGCTAGGTCAGCATGCTTTCCCAAGCCTGAAGACGGCGTTATTGCATCAGTTCTTAGCAGACAGCCGACACGGGCAGACTGTTTTACTGTGAGCTTGTAATAAACTCCTTATCTAGCTGTTTGTACACGGAGTTTCTATCACCAAAGTATTGCAAGTTACATTTGGTAGCAGCGGTGTTTCGAACCATCACATTCTGATCGCCTCCTTGGATTTTTAGTGATACAACAAGATACACGACGACTCGCATCTGCCAGCCTCGCCCCTCCTCCGTGCCTCTAGTGGTATAATCCCTTGGCTGTGCTTTTCGAGTGTACCATTTTTCTCACCAGTGCTCACCTCTCCAACAATCGCACCCATACGCCTTGTTCCTGACCGCACGTGTCGCCGTCGCCGACCTACGCACCTGTTGCACCTGTTCCCAGCACCTGTTCCGGACTCATCATAGCTCCTGCCCCCACGGTGCCACTTATCACTGTCTGCCCGCTGCCTGCCCACCACCATTCTCTGCATTTGCAACTCACCAGCTCTACACCTGCCTTGTGCCGACATCTGCCTCACCGCCCACCACCGGCCTCCGCTGTCGCCCGCATCTGGTCTGCATTACGGAGCCTCCTAAGACCGCCACTCCCTGCCGGTGATTCATTGCGGCGTCTCTTCTCTCCGCCCAGCTGTCTCTCCACCGCCGCCCCGCCCCGCCCCGCCCCGTCGCTCCGCCCCGCCCCTGCCCAGCTACGCCCAGCCACCCTGCACGTCATACATCTCGACACTCCCGTTTCTACTGTGTAAATATAGTATATCTTTCCTTTCTATAGAGATTATCCTCGATTTTCTCTACAGATTGGTTATTGTAAATATTCCATCTCATTTCCATTACCCCGTTTTCATCTTCACCTACGTTATTTATTATCCATCTCATCCTTCGCATTTTATTTAAACCATCCATGCCCGCACCTTCATTCATTTTCTCACCTAGTGTATTCCATTCTCTCATTGTTATTTATACATTTCCACCTACGTATCCATCTTCATCCTTTCATCTCCCATTGCCGCATTAAATGTCATACTTTCCACGTCAACCGCTTACCACCAGCCCTCTCGACCCGGAAACATCACCTGCTCATACCCCGTCTGCCGACTCTAACACAATCACTCACTTACGAAGTGGCAAAGAGTACCACCGCCCTGTACCTGAGACTCCCGTTTCCCTTCCCGCAGAATCACTTACTACCCGTCCTACCCTCGCAAATCCAGATACGTCCTCCTCTACTCCTGCCTCTACTCTCCCTTCTTCTTCCTCTACTCCTTCCACTGTCGTTACTTCTCCTGCCTCCCTTCATACCCCGTCTTGCTCACCCTTAACTGCCACTACCTTCTCTCTCTCCCACACCTCTCCTGCCGCCACTTCTACACTTCCAGCCATGGCCAACCCTCCACAGTCTATCTATCTCGACGATGCCAATCGTCCCAAATTTACCGGCCAGGACCCAACTTGGTCTGTCTATGATTTCCTCAGAGAAGTCGAAACCGAAATAAATAATAGACAAATTACCGAGGAATCGCTCAAAGTAGCTTACCTCCTCGGTCGCTTGCATCACGGTAAATCAGACATCGGATCCGCGATCCGTGCAGGATATTTCGATAGCATTCGTACCTTTGCTGATTTTCGTACAGAACTCATCAGCCTTTGTTGCCAGCATTCAAATACCGCATCTCTCATGGGATTCATTAATCTCCTAAACCAACTAGATGAGGACTTGCACGTCCCAGCGCAATATGCCAAACTCCGTGAAGCTGCCGCCGCCATGAAAGCAACTAGTAGCGAGATGCTCCAATTACTGGTAGGCACGAAATGGTTAGAAGACAAGAATGGCGTTCCAATGCTTTCACTCACCAACTTTGCTGACTTAATTGGTTACCTCAGATTCCTTCACTGGCTTACTCCTAAACAGCGAAAGCCAGCCTTGGAAATCGGTTTCAATCCAGGAGATAAAATTATTCAGGTCACTAAAGCCATTCATGAAAGAACAGGTTCGAACTACACGCGTCAGGGCACCACCCAACCCTTGGCCTCCTCAGTCTGTCACACCTCCACTACCCCAGACCAATCTCGCTCCCATCCCACCACACGCGGCAGAGCTGCCACACATCGCTCTCCTACCGCAGGTCGTGATCAATCTAGCGCCCGACGGAACAGACAATCTTCGATTCTTTGCTGGTACTGTGGTCATCCTGGACATCGAGCATCCAGTTGCGACCGTACATACAGACGTCCTCACTCCCAAACCAGACAGCGTACGCCTTCCCGCTCACGTCGTCCACACTGCAAATACCACAAATCAAGCACGACTCACACCACTGAGGAATGTCGTTACCTCAACCGCCCACAGTCGGGGGAAGCGCCACGCCCGTATCGGACCAATATTACGTAGAACCAGAAACCCAACTCCCAATCCGCCATGTAGGTCCCATAACATCCTCGGGTTTAGTCATTCTCGGCAGCAGTCATGACATACTAACATCATTCTTTTTGGACACAGGATCTATAGTAAATCTCATCTCCGAAAATTCCTTACAAATTATTCATCGCCATCACAACCACGTCAGTTTCCTAGAACCACCAGACATTCGCCTATGTGGTGTTAACGGCTCAGAGTTTAAGGTTAAGGGAAGAGTCACCCTTGAAGTCAAACTCCACAGAGATTTGCCCCCTATCCTCATTGAATTTCATGTCACTAATGACTTGCAGTATCCCACAGATGCCCTTATTGGTTTCTCCACCATGGCACAACATTCCATTGCATTATTACCTGCTCGTGGTAGAATAGACATTTCTGGATTCCCGGTTTCCACTATGGAATGTCCCCGTCCTGTTCTTACGATCAAATCAGTCCTTCAATTACCTCTGTCCCTATCACTACCAAAAAGTCCAACCCAGCCCAAACCACCACTATCATCATCTGAGAATACAGAGATCATTCCTTTACTGACTGCGAGCAAGGACATAAATTCCTCAATGTCCCCTGATACATCATCTCAGCCCTCGAACATGGCTCTTACATCCTCTCCCGACAACACTATCGCTGACTCAGACATGTCTCAGTTACCTACCTCACACAGTCTGCATGATCTTCTCCAACACGCAGAGACGAAACGTGCAGTAACGAATATGTGCACAATTTTGTTACCGCATGAGTTCACCAAAGTCTCTGTTTGTGTTGCCGGTGCGAAAGAAGGAGTGGATGTACTAACCCTACCTGAGACGTGTTGTGTGAATGGCTTGACTTATGAGTCAGCGTGGTGTACAGTCTTAGAGGACAGTTTATGCTACCTGTACTTGCTCAATGTCACAAATGCTCCACTAAAACTTAAAAAGTGGTGTAAAGATTGGAGACTTCCTAGTATACCCAGCGGCCGTAAAGGTGTGCCAGGATTCCTCAATTCCTACTATTCAGACTGATGATAACGCCAATCGGTGTATGTACTATTAACTCTACGGGATCTGCGCCGACGCATTCACCCGATATGCTCTCACATCTCACTTGCACAGATTTCCCAGAACATACGCCTCAACTCCTCGACCTTCTGACCTCGTACAGAAACGTGGTTGCCTTACCCGGTGAACCGATGGGTAGAACAGACCTTGTCAAACATACGATTGAACTACTCCCAGGAACTCAGCCGATTTACATACCAGCGTATCGATTGCCTCACAGCCAGAGAAAGCAAACAGATCAAATGGTACAGAACATGTTAGACCAGGACATTATTGAACCCTCCGTCAGTCCATGGAATAGCCCACTTTTCTTAGTACCAAAGAAGGACGGCAACTTTAGACCAGTAGTCGACTATCGTAAGGTCAATTCTGTCACCGTTCCAGACCATTTCCCGTTACCTGTCCTCACTGATTTGCTAGAATCCCTTGGTGACAATAACGTAGTCTTTTCATCTTTAGACCTCCTCAGCGGGTACTGGCAGGTCGAAATGGAAGAGTCCTCTCGCCCAGTTACAGCCTTTAGCACCCCTTCTGGACATTTTCAGTTTAAGAGACTCCCTTTTGGTCTGAGAAATGCTCCTTCCGTGTTCATGCGACTTATCCATTCAGTCTTCAGCGGTATGATGGGACACTCTCTTTTTGCTTACCTAGATGATATCATTGTTGTGAGTAAATCCATCCCTGATCATTTTACCAAACTCCAGCAAGTCTTTGAACGCCTCCAGCTCGCAGGCCTGAAAATCAATCTCAGTAAATGTGACTTCCTGCGAAAGAAAATCAAATTCCTAGGCCATGTCGTAGATGCACAAGGCATTCATACTAATGAGGATAAAACTAAGGCAATCATTAACTTCCCAGAACCTACCACTACCGATGCTGTACGAAGTTTCCTGGGCCTCAGTGGCTATTATCGTCGCTACGTCCGGAATTATGCGCAGATCGCCGCTCCTCTGACCCACTTACTCAAGCAGAATGTGCCCTTTGTTTGGACTAACGACCAGTCACAGGCTTTCCAAAAGCTAAAGACAGCTCTTGTAAATGCCCCTATTCTAGCGTTCCCTGATTATACCACACCCTTCCTTCTCTGCACAGACGCCTCAGGCACTGGACTTGGTGCCGTTTTGATGCAACTCAATGAAGCATCAAGGAAGCGCGTAATAGCGTATGCTAGTCGCACCCTTACAACCGCTGAACGTAACTACAGTGTCACAGATCTCGAAGCGCTAGCGGTAATCTGGTCCTTGAAACATTTCAGAGATATAGTGTATGGTTATCCAGTGCATATCCAAACAGACCACCTTCCACTATGTGATTTGTTCAAGAATCGCAACCTAACAGGTAGACTAGCTAGATGGTCTATCATCATCCAGGACTTTAATCCCACTTTTCAATATGTACCAGGCAAGTTGAATGTAGTCGCAGACGCACTCTCACGTCACGTAGCAGCAGCTATAACATCACTGCAGCCTGAAGTAACTGAAAATACTACACTAACGTCAGAAGTTGTTCGAAACTTTCAACGCCAAGACCCCATGTGGTCCAAAGTCATTTATTTCCTAGAATCTGGCGATGCCTCGACCTTACCTACTCTGCCAGTATCACTAGATGAGTTCATGCTAGATGATGATCTCTTGTACAGGAAAACACTGCTAACAGGCAAAGATATGCCCAATCGCGAAGTACGCCAACTTGTTGTCCCCACTGCCCTGATACCAAAGGTTCTTCATATTGTTCATAATACTCCTCAAGCTTCCCATCCAGGTAAAGACCGATGCTTGCGCCAAGCACGTCTCAAATACTATTGGCCAACCATGCGCCGCGATATCAATGCCCACTGTGACTCTTGCCTCTCCTGCCACCGCCACAAAGGATCAACCGGCTTACCAGCACCTCTCTTACAATACCCAATCCCATCACGACCATGGGAAACTGTCTCAATCGATCTCTTAAAACTACCTCTCACAGAATCTGGCGCTGAGTACTTGTTCGTAGCGGTCGACCACTTCTCCCGCTACTGTGTCCTCGTTCCCCTCTCCGACAAGACCGCGAAGAGCGTTGCCCGTGCCTTTGTAGATCACGTAATTTGCCCATTCAGTACCCCTCATACCATTCTTACTGACAACGGTACAGAATTCAACAATAGCCTTCTAGATGAGATCTGTTGCCACTTTCATATCAGTAAGTGCAATGTCGTGCCTAACCATCCGGCTTCCAATGGCCTTGTAGAACGCCACAACCGAAAAATCTTAGAGTGCCTCAGACATCTAGGCTCCCATAATTCGTCCTGGGATGACTGGATTCCCCAAGTGGCATCCTCCATCAATAGTTCCATCAATGCATCCATTGCTGAATCTCCCTTCTTCGTCCTCTTTGGCTTTGACAAGGCCTCCCATACTCTCTCTTATCCTCAAAGCCAGAACCCATCTACAACATGGATGATTATGTTAAACTAAAATTGGCCAACTTCCAGACAATCCACCAGTATGTCCAATCCACTTTGGCTTCCTCTCAGGAGGACATGCTGCAGCGCCAACATAAGTCCGCCTCTCCTATCACTATCAGTGTAGGCGATCTTGTCTTTGCTCATTCCCATACGCGTTCCTCTAAGTTGGATGACAAATTTACAGGGCCCTACCGCGTCCTCACTCAACAAGGCAACAAATTTCACCTCCAGGACCTGTCCACTTGGGACACCAGATGGGTCCACTTCGATGACTTAAAGCGAGCACCCCGTGGCCTCGTGTTGGAAGAGTCACTTACACAACCTCCTGCCCCCTCTTCCCCTCCTCCCATCCTTCAGTCTACCTTGTCTCCACCTATCCCTCAGTCTCCTTCATCTCCATCTCCACCTGCTCATTCATCAACCAATCAATATCGGTCCAAACTGCGCTCTGCCCATCAACCTCTTCCCGACCTCCCCCATTAACTCTACCCTGATTTTCTAGGTACGATGTTAGCGATCTCCCTGCTGGCAGTGCTGACCCTCCTGGAGTCTGGGTCAGGTCAGGACGATGGTGGAGTACGTCCCGGGGCCTTGGTCGGCTCAGGAGGCGAGGTCTCCTTGCGCTACGATCTTGCGCCCCTGGCCGACGTAGCCATTGCCCTACCTGCCTACGCGCACCAGCTCCACGGAATCAGAAACCATCTCACGGCCCTCATGGGGACACACAACCCGAATGAGTATCTCTATAACCTTTTCCTCCCACTCTCCTGGCAGTTGCAATGCATAAGTAACAGATTCACTGAGCTCATTGACACATTTTCTTCTTCTACCTCAAACTCAACATGGATAATCTCCAACTGGCCGTTGACTCTCTCCTGTCTCAAGTCTCTACCTTGGTTCGTATCCTGGTCGATGCTATCAATGGACGTGTCACTGCCGACCTAGTACCTGTCTCAGCTCTCCGTTCTGTCCTGGAATGGGCTCACTCCACCTTCGGTCTCTCCCCAGTCCTCCCTTACTCCTCCCTTGAATATTATTATCCTGTTCTCGAAGCCACTCTTCTCACTACATACGTCGTCGTCCATATTCCTCTCCGTTCTGCCATTACCTTTAACCTTTTCCACATCATTCCCTTCCCTTTCCGCCTCAACAACTCCTTGTTACAGGTATCTGTTCCTTCAGAATATTTCCTCCTCTCCCATGATCATCTTTCCGTTGCCTTCCTTTCTTCCACAGACCTCCAGCAATGTTCCTCCCTTACTCCGACCTCTCGTCTCTGTGCCACACCCTGTGAGTCTGCTTTAGTTCGCAACCATTCCATCTACTCGGCCTGTTCTTTTGTCCCAGCTCCTGACCTCCCGGTCCACCATGCTCACCTCAACCATGTCCAGTCCTTCTTCTTTGCTGTTCCCATCTCTGTCACAATCATGTGTCCTGGTTCTTCCGTTCGCTCCGTCCCCGCCAGTGGTCTCTACAAAGCACCTGACTATTGTACCGTCAAATCAGAGTCCGTCATCACTTACGCCACTCGCTATCACCAAGCTGTTCGTAAACACTCCTATGACATCTTTCAACCAATCGACATGCCTTCAACCCTACCATCTGCCAACATTACCATCACCTCCCCTCACTTGCGCATGCTCACCTTCCTCAATGACAGTGATTTCATTATGGATCAATTTTCTCTGGCCTTCAGCCGTTCATGGGTTCATCCAACAGTTGTGTTTCCCCCTGTGGTTATCGCTTTCATAGGTTTTCTACTCATCATCTGTGCAGTGCATTGTTGTGTCAGAAAAATGGAACGTCGACTCCAGGAAATCAGAGTCGCTACAGGCATAGTACGCCCTACACACGACGTAGAAACTCCCCGTACTTAGTGCCCTCACCTTCCGTGACTACCATTGCCATCTAACACTTAACCAAACTGTGAACAGCACTCTGCCTACTAGACAATGATGGTATTTCTTTCATGCATTACTGAGTGACAGTGTATCCTACAGAAAATACAAAAAAAAAAAAAAATGAAGGAAGAACAACAATAGAACTCTCATATCTACTCCTTGTTTATCATGTATCAAACTATTATTGTGTAATTCCCATTATGTTTATATATACCTTCGACCCTTACTGAATTTGTACCTATTAATCCTTGTATATCTCATCTGTATATATCGTTCTCATTCCCTCCCCTCAACATGGCCATGTCTCCCCTACTGACCCTGTATCATACTTGTCCCTTGTACAAACCTCCCGGTCCTGCCTTACTCCTATAATCAAACACCATTTAACTCCCGGTGTCAGGAGACACCGTCTCAGCTACCCGGGGGAGTAGTGTACCCCCTCCACAATATGTCTACCCCCGATGTATATATGTCCCCCCCCAATGCATACATGCCCCCACTAAATTTGCTAGGTCAGCATGCTTTCCCAAGCCTGAAGACGGCGTTATTGCATCAGTTCTTAGCAGACAGCCGACACGGGCAGACTGTTTTACTGTGAGCTTGTAATAAACTCCTTATCTAGCTGTTTGTACACGGAGTTTCTATCACCAAAGTATTGCAAGTTACACAATCTCATAAAAGATTTGGAACATGGTTTTCGTAATAATCGCTTTTGCCTCACGAATCTGCTGGATTTTTTTAATGATATACTGAACATGTATGAGACTAAATCTGTTGATGTGGTCTACCTCGATTTTCAAAGGCTTTTGACAAAGTTCCACACAAAAGACTCCTTCAGAAGCTAAAGGCACACGGTTTCAGCGGCAGTGTTCTCGGGTGGGTAGAAGATTGGCTCACTGGATGAAAACAAAGAGCTGTAATAAATGGAAAAGAGTCAGACTGGATAAACGTTACAAGTGGAGTGCCGCAGGGTTCAGTGTTAGGTCCTATTCTTTTCTTAATATATGTGAATGATACTGACGAAGGATTGTGTTGTAAGATTTCAAAATTTGCTGTTGATACTAAAAGAGGTAACAGAGCAGATACAGCACTGCAAAGACAGGCAATTCAGAGAGATCTTGATCAACTGTTTAACTGGGCCCAAGTCTGGCAAACGGATTTCAATATTAATAAATGCAAAGTGTTAAACATTGGCAGTAAAAATGTAAGAGCAAGTTATAGCATGAATAATGTCCAGCTTGATAGGGTAAACCATGAAAAAGACTTAGGAGTTATAATAACAAATGATTTGAACCCAAGCAAACAATGTACAGAAGCTGTGAAAAAACCAACAAATTGATTGGGTTCATAGGCAGAGCATTTGAATATAAATCCGATAATATCATGCTCACTTTGCATTAGTACGACCGCACTTGGAGTATTGCGTTCAGTTTTGGTCACCGTATTATAAAAAGGATATTGAAAAGCTTGAAAGAGTGCAGTGAAGGATGACAAAGATGATACCTAGATTGAGAAATAAACCGTACGAGGAACGTTTGGAAGCCCTGAATCTCTTTACCCTAACAAAACGGAGGATACGAGGAGATTTAATTCAAGTATTCAAGATATTCAAAGGACATGATAACATGGCTGTCGATAAATACTTCACAGTTGATCACTCGAACTACACTAGAGGCAATGGGCATAAAATAATTGGCAAACGATTCCAGTCGCATGAAGCTAAGCATTTCTTCTTCAATAGAGTTGTAAATATATGGAATAAACTGCCCTCCAACTTAATAGACTGTACTCGTAATACAGTACAAACCTTTAAAGGTCGCCTGGATAAGTATTGGGCATCCAACCCCCAGCTTAATATGTTTACTCCTGAATAAAGCACTTGTGTACGTATAATTTTCTGTTTTATTTTATTTTAGTTTTTTAGATCCTGGATCAATTTATTAAATGCAAATATAGTATATGCACAGACTAGGATATGCACAGATAGCCCTGAGTTAATGGTCACTACTCATACTTTCGACCTGTGATGGGCTGTGGATCACTGAGGGTCCCTGTTAGTTACATGGCCACCATCGGGATTTTTTTAATGTACCAGGGGTCACTGCTTCAGGAGGTGACTTGTTTGCTTGTCCTGCATGGGAAAGTTCCTAGTCTCAGTGGAATGAATGGAGCTGGGGCCTGATTCACTGCTGCCTACCTTAATAGCGCCAGGCAAGGCTGCCACACCACCCCTGAATATCCACACTGTGTACTGTGCAATTTCCACACTGTGTCCGCAGACGCCCCGTCAACTCAACGTACCCATACAGCGACATGCATTAGTTATTTATTTATTCGATTACTCATTGTACTTTACTACTTTCTCTTTCAGGTTATTCTTACTGGTAGCTTATAGATAAAGTATAATAGAATGTAGTTTTCCCTTTCACTCTTTCCTATGAAATCTCCATGTCAGTTTTTCCATGCTGCGTGGTGGTTTTTCTCACTTTTTCTTGCCAGTTTTGGCTGGAGGGTTTGGAGGCTAGGGAAGCCTTCTTGCTTTACTATCCTTATCCTTCAGCATGTAGAGTTAGATCTTGTAGTCATAGTCTACTCTGTACCAAACAGCCTCGAAAGGACCATAAGGTCTGTTGCTGTTTGCTTTCCTTTGTACTCCTTTGTACTCCTTCCATCCCTCCCCCTCTCCTCTCGCTTCCTCAGTCATTCCATCCCTCCTCTCCTCTCCATCCCTCAGTCCTTCCATCCCTCCTCTTCTCTCCATCCCTCCGTCCTTCCATCCTTTCTCCTCTCCTCTCCATCCCTCCGTCCTTCCATCCCTTCTCTCCTCTGAAAACTTTCTCTTCTCTTAATCCATCCGTCCTTCCATCCCTCTTCTCCTCTTCATCTCTCCGTCCTTCCATCCCTCCGTCCTTCCTTTCCTCCTACTCTGTACCTCTCCATCCTTCCATCCCTCCTCTTCTCCTCTCCATCCCTCCGTACTTGCATCCCTCATTTCCTCTCCATCCCTCCGTCCTTCCATCCCTCCTCTCCTCTCCGTCCCTTCGGCCTTCCATCTCTCCTCTCCTCGTGATCCCTTCTTCCTTTCATCACTCTTCCTCTCCCTCTCTCTCTTCTTCCATCCCTCCTCCTCCTGTCCTCTCCATCCTTCCTTCCTTCCATCATTCCTCTCCATACCTCCCTCCGTTTCACCAGACGTACAAAACATTGAGTATATTCCCCCCTTTCATCCTTGTCAGCTCAATTCGTAATACAGGCTGGGCCATATGTAACACTCGTCGACTACTCCACCGGCCGACTTCTTGTGTGTTGTGGGGACAGCTTAGTTACCGTTCTCAGTGTCTGTTCTGCAAAATTTATTCTTTTGCCACTGCCACTGCCACAATTAGACCCACACCAGTAGACTGTGCCGTCCCCACAACACACAAGATGCCGCCAGGCGAGTTTCTGGTGAAGTGCTATTGATACGGGTCAACCTGTATATAAAACTGCCACATAATATACTACCTGATGCTGATGACAAGGCAGACGTTTGAAAAGTGTCCACGGATGTAATTCTTTTTGAAATACCACAGGATGAGTTTTCCGAAATGGCTGGCAGCTGTTTCACTTAGCAAAATGGCACTTTGTGAATATCACAGTTTAAGTTTCACTGTGAATTAGTCCGCATGCAAAAGTGTAAATAGGGTACGGTATGGTCAACTTGCTCTCACCAGACGGAACTGAATCACACCCAGATTTTGAATACTAAGTGGTCGTGGCATGACATTCGGTGAGCCTCAGTTATGATGTAGGAATGAGTCTTCTTGGTTACGAGTCAAACTATCACAACAGGCCATCAAAGTGAGTTGGAAAGGGTTAGGAATCCTCGGCAGGTTAGAACAAACACGGTACAGATCCTCAGCTTTACCAGGTTATTTCTGAATGTAATGTGGAACAAATCCGACCCTTTAAGGCAACTCCGACCAGTTTGAAAAAATACATATTAAAAATGTTTAATCTTATTTTTATATTTATCTGCTATTTTTATTTTTTTCATTTTTTTATTTATTCAAAGTTTTTTCAAACCGTTCGGCGCTGCCCCATTTTACGGTATGTTATCTGTGCAAAATACGTTGCCCCCCAAAAAGTAGATAAACAACATACGAGAGAAAGTGAACCCCTAGTCCCCTACAGTCCGATGACACTAATATTTTCTTGTTCTCAGTGGGTGATTTTATTCAACCCAGGACAGACATGTATTAGTAAAGTGGCTAGTAAAGACAATATCCAGGCTGATTCCCCATGTCTGAAAAGTCTGTGGAAGGCCGAATAAAATAGTCTGGTGGTGGCAACAATAGATTATGAAGCAAATCATGGGATTGAAACGGTTACGTTGTAAATCAACAGTCAACAATTTTGTGCTAGGGAGCCTCCTAATCCCACGAGAATATGGACTTACAGGAGAGAAACAATGAGATGGAGGAGGAGGAGGAGGGATGAAACGACGGAAGGAAGAAAGAAGAAGTAAGGAGGGATGGAACGACGGAAGGAAGAAAGAAGAAGTGAGGAGGGTTGGAAGGACGGAGGGAAAAGGGAGGAGGAGGAAGGAGGGAAGACGGAAGGAAGGAAGGAAGAAAGGAATGAAGAGGAGGAGAGGAAGACGAATTGGTAGACAGTGGGAAGGAGAGGAGGAAGAGGAGCAGGAGGGGGAAAGATGGAAGGACGGAGGGAAAAAAACTAGGATATGTGACATACCCGGTACGCTACTCATGCCTGGGTAAGAAAAATATCCACACAGTTCATAAATAACTGTATATAACAAGTATTTAACGTTGTTATAAAACCTTGTTGGATTATCCTGTCTTATATGCTGAATTTTATGATAAAACTTTGGCGCTGTGATTGGTTGAATTAAAAATAACCGGAGGCTTGCTCCGAGCCCGCGATTTAAGCACTACCTTTTGAAGTCAGACTCAAGCTTCAATTCAGTATATGGCTAAGTCGAGCTGATTGAGCCAGACTTGAGTAACCCGTGAGCCTCAGCCTGTGACCGTCCCAAGCACGACTTTCGTCTGACTCAAGCCTCGTTCCAGCAATTGACCTAAGTTTCTGAATGCAGCAACAGGAAGGAGGTAAATGTTCAAAGGAAGTGGAAGGCAGAGTGGCACAGGCAAGGGAAGTGGTTCGTGTTATGACGGCCTTGATACAAAACAGAGGTCTGAGTCTGGCAGCGCAATAGGATAGTGCCCACATTACCAAATGGGTGTGAGACTTTGGTGTGGCGTGAAAACCAGTAGCCAAGCGATTGAGTAGTGAAGATGGGGTTATTGAGAAATGTTTGTGGAGTGATGAGAGTGGATGAAATAATGTGGTTCGTGAAAGATATGAAGTTAGGAAGTCTATGAACAATAACGCTGCTGAATGTGTACCTAGACTGTATGGTCATTTGGGGAAAATAGGTGTAAACAATTTGGTGACAGGGGCATATGTGACTGAATTGGGCGAAGGAAGGAGGCGTGGTGGACCAGGTAGAAGGTGGATAGGTGTGGTAAATGAATGTGTGAGAGACAGGTGTGGAGGCTGATGTGGCTCGGAAACTTACAACGTATCGAGTAGGTTGAATGAATTTTGTACAGGGGAGTGCGTGACAAGGGCTTGGTATCACTTTCTTTAATTTAATAGTTATAGGAATGAGTATATGTTAAGTAAGATAAAGCATATCCAGTATGCGTGGATGGTTATGCCTGTGAGGTGGAGTTCACGATTCCGGGAGCTTGAATAGTGAGTACACGGGTGTGTGGTCTGTCACTGGGTATGTTGCAGGTTAGTTCTCCCATGTTTTTCCTTTTTCTTGTTCGGTGGACCCTACCTCATCCCACCTTCACGTGAGAAAAAGAAACGGGATGATGATGATGATGATAAATAATGATTATGGTGGTAACACTTAAGGAAGGTAAGTTAACGTAACGTGTAGCCTACTATACTGGGTGAATAATCCACCACGGGTTCAAAGGCCTAAGCTACGGATCTGAACACCGCGGTTAGGCGTCTCTTGGCGTCTGATCACCTGTACCTTTATCTTCAGACGATTTCATTAACTCCCTGACAGCGATAAAATTCTTACCTATCTTATTCTTGCTACAAACAGACGATTATATTCAGCTTAGCAGTGACTATCGCCGTAATTTTTTTTTGTCTAACTTAGCAAAAACAACCTACTTTATCCTTCTCATGGTCGACACAGTTCTTAGTATCTTTTCCAGCAAACGTCAGACGATTTTATTCAGCTGAGAGTGAGTCACAGGAGCCTCAGTGTTAATACCGGTACAATTAACCATGGAGGTAGGATACCCCCAACAGTCGAGACAACGCAACTCTTGTCCAGCCAACGCCGCACGATTATGTTCAGCTGAGTGAGTCATGGCAGCCTGAGTTTAGACGTCACGGTGCTGAATGAATGAGTGAATGAAAGAAATAATGAGGAAAATAAGAAGGATGGAAGAAAGGAAAGAAGGAAAGAAAGAAAGAGAAAAAGAAAGAAAAAAGAGAGAAAAAAAGAAAGAAAAAAAAGAAAGAAAAAGAAAGAAAAGTAGGAAGGAAGGAAGGAAGGAAGGATGGATGGATGGATGGATGGATGGATGAAAGGAAAGAATAAGGAAGGCAGGAAAATAAAGATAAAATGAAAGCAGGAAGGAAGGGGGAAAGAAAGAAAGAAAGAATGGAAGGAACAAAGGAACGAACGAACGAATGGAAAAGAAAAGAAAAAAAGAAAGAATAAATAAATAAGGAAGGAAGGAAGGAAGAAAATGAATGAATGAACAGAGAAGGAAGGAAGGAAGAAAATAAATGAATGAACAGGGAAGGAAGGAAGAAAGGATGGTAGAATTTACCTAAAAACACTACAGTACATCTCTGGGCCAGATTCAACACTGATTTTGCTCCCAACCTGGAAGAGGACACTTTTGACATCACATATTTTTCCTTTAATCAACTTACTGGAAAAGGATCATACCATTTTAATATTCTCTGGTGCTGGTAAGAATAATATCGTCACATATGCTACAGCCACTTAAAGGGTTAACTACGACAGGTTTTGACTACAGAGGAATAAGGTCTCTCTCTTATTAAATCGCCTAGTGTTAATAAAATAATGAAAGGTAAGGCATTTTCTTGCTGTTGCCCACCTATACTCCTTTTACTCTAACTTGGCCTAAAACTGCCATCTCTCCATCTTGAATGTTGAGTTGTAACAGTAGCCTAGCACTAGAATATGATGCTAGTCACGAAGACATACTATGGAAAGGATGCACGACCGCAGTATTGTCTTATTCTGCCACTGAATTACATGAAATAATTTGCAAAAGCACAAAAATGTGGACCAAGGGAAAAATAACATAGTTCTCTCAGTGTCCAATGAGCAGCTCAGTCTGATGGGGTCAATCATCACCGCGGTTACTGCTTTTTACATCTGTATTCTCGTTAATGCCTCACGATGACATTAAGCACAGAAAAGACCTCTCGAAGTGAACAGATAACCAGACAGAGGGACAGACACCAATGCAACGGAGCAGTCGATTTCAAGGTCACAGTTTTGTATTTAAAAAAAAATGTCGAGAGTCTGAAATATCATAAACAGGAGAATGGTAAGAGGGGTCCAAGACTTCAAAAGGCAGCACATAAAGCCATAAAGAAGGACAAAGAAACAAACCAAAAAAGGCAGCTGACCTCCAGTCCACAATTAGACAAACAACAAAAAATGGAGGAGGAAACCACGGCGAGAGAGGATATTCGATAAAAATATACTGTAACTTGGAAACAAGGAGACAGGGCAAAAAAAAAAAAAAAAAAAAAAATGCTAGGGAAAGAGTAGTAAATTTTGTGTATGCAAGTTTGATGTAAATGAGAGACAAAGAAAAACAAGAGACAAAAAGACACTGAAATAAAACACTGCAAGAGCTCAAAGACTTCAGAGAAGCGGACAATATCCAGGCTGCGGACACAACCACAGAGAAGGTACGCAGAAACAACAAAGGGGTAGTTAATCTCACCTCTACAATTAGGTAAACAACAGTGCGGAGAGGGTGAGCGGAGTAAGAAATCTCTTGGAAGTGGGGCGGGGGGGAACTCCACACACGATCTGGGTGGAGTTGTGGCCACAGCTCCACATCCCACCACACTTTCACTACACAAGGCCCAGGAATCCTCTCAACACACGAGAAGCTACCCATCACAAGAATTGGCTCGTCGTTCAAGAATCCCCTCATCACTTACCACACAAGAAACGTCTCACCACACAACAATTGTCTCACCACACAACAATCGTCTCACCACACATCAATCATCTCATCACACAACAATAGTCTCGCCAAACAACAATCATCTCACCACACAACAGTCCTTTCACCACAACAATCGTCTCACCACACAACAAGAGTCTTGCCACGCAACAATCACCTCACCACACAACAATCCTTTCACCACAATAATCGCCTCACCATAAAAGAAGTCTCACCACACAACAATCGTTTCATCACACAACATTCGTTTCATCACACAACAATCCTTTCACCACAACAATCGTCTCACCATAAAAGAAGTCTTACCACACAACTATCGTCTCATCACAATCCTTTCACCACAACAATCCTCTCAACACACAAGAATCCTCTCATCACACAATAATCCTGTCATCGCAGAAGAATCATTTCCCCACAACAGCTGTCTCATCACACAATAATCTTGGCATCACAGAAGAGCCCTCCCACCACAAAAGAATCTCACCATACAAATATAACCTCCCAACACGAGAAGTCCCGCTACGACTCGCTTCTCACAGCAAAAATAATGCATAACAATTTCACAATATAATCAAAGAGCCGCCTCACAACACAGCAAAACTCTCTCTCTCTCTCTCTCTCTCTCTCTCTCTCTCTCTCTCTCTCTCTCTCTCTCGTAATAATTTGCAATATATAATAAATTTTCCTAAATATTTCTGGGGGAGGGGGGCCTGCTTCCCCCTACTTGCAACACCACACACACAGTACCTACCATGCATCATTTTCTAATTCCTGAAACCATTTCCATGCGTCTGTTTTTTTTTTTTTTTTTTTTGTTTATACATGATGGTCTATGAATGACGTTCCTTTGCCTCTTTGCTAAGGAATTCTCGTGTGTTACGGGGACGGCTCATTCAACGTTATGTGTCTGTCCTGCATCATTTTCTGTATCTCGGAAACTTTTTAATACTTTACACAGTCCGCCTGTTTACGTTCATTGATTGCATAGTTCAGTTCTCTTGTGTTGTGGGGACGGCTTGATCAGTGTTGCAACTATCTACATCATTTCCTACTTCCCATAACACTTTTCATGCTTTATCTAATATACTATAGCACTAGCCATGTGTGTGTGTGTGTGTGTGTGTGTGTGTGTGTGTGTGTGTGTGTGTGTGTGTGTGTGTGTGTGTGTGTGTGTGTGTGTATTTTGGGCAGCCGAATCTACACATTCAAATCGCATCAAAATTGGCACAAAAATCGCAAAAAAAATCGCTGATGTAAAAATAACTCGGTCCCATCACGATTGAAAAACTTTTACTATATTTAATGAGCAATCACATTTTGACCAAAAAACGCTGCTCCCGGAGCCCGGTATAGGATCTCCGTAAATTTTTTTGCCCAGAGGTAGAACTAAAATAAACTGTAACAGTAGCCGTGTGTCTGTGTGTGTACTTCGGACTTGCGTCCGGACAACTTGGGTTCCATTCCCGAAGCTGCAAATATCACGATCAATTGGTTAGCTGCAAAAAATCCAAGTGACAACGTTACACTAGAACAACACATAAACGCGAGAGCCCTCCGCAGGAGCAAGTGCGAGGGGCCCGAAGGGCCCACGAGCACTTGTAATGTCTATTTTTTTTACATTCAGTTAGTGCAAGGCTGAAAAACGAAAAAATAATTCACGCCCGCTGGACAGTAATATTCAGTTTAGTTACGTTGCATTTTAGTGTAGAGGTTAAGTAGGCTATCTAACCCCTTCAATTTGAAAGTCCTTCCAGGGCGATATAAGACCGTCTGGCAATAGAAATAATACGACAATAAAAGACATCGTGGTTAAGGGAGTAAACATTATCGGTAGGGGTATTTATGTACTATACAGTGTTGCCACACACACACACACACACACACACACACACACACACACACAGAATATGTCTAAGAAGAAAAATATCTGGGCCCCCTATGCAACAGCCTACAACATGTCTGTCACTATTCTCACTTTCTTTTGTACATTTATCACCGTCTCCATCATCATCGCCAGCAATTCCACCACCACCAACAAGAACACCATCACCAGTTGTTTTTTAATCATGACTACCAACTTCCTAACCATTAACATTACCACTTATACTTCCTCCATCTCAAGCACCAACACTATCACAATTCCTACCACCATTTTCATTACTACTACTACTACTACTACTATTACTACTACCATCACCAGTACTAACGCCCTGCACACCACTATTACTATCCCTTACCACTACCATCAACCTTACCACTACCACCATCCTTACCATTACCACCATCCACACCTCTACCACCAACCTAACTACAGTTACGGTACCATTACTGAACTGTCACCACCACCACCACAATCCAACACTACTACCATCATCTCAACTACCACTACACTAAATACTTCCGACGTCCCCTCCATCACAATAGAGTTTCCCACTATTACTACCTTAACGATTCCCACCAACCACTACCATCTTTACTATCAAAACCACTACCACCCTCCCCCACCAACCACCACCACCTTTCCCATCATCTGGCCACAACACACCACAAATATTGCTATACTGTATTTCCACCACCAGCAATTCCCCCCACCCCTCCTCCCGCAGCGTCTCCAGGGTGACGTATGATCCCCGTCTCTCCTCCGGGTCCCTATTTATATGCCGTTACCTACCGCCATGAATCATCCAAGCCCACACCAATCACACCACACCCACACCATTCACCACACACTCACAACACACCCACACCAATCACCACACCCACACCAATCACCACACCCACACCAATCACCACACACTCACACCACACCCACACCAATCACCACACACTCACACCACACCCACACCAATCACCACACACTCATACCACACCCACACCAATCACCACACACTCACACCACACCCACACCTTTCACTCAACACCATTTTACTCTGAACAGTGCCTTTTTATTTACCAATATTACACACACACACACACACACACACACACACACACACACAAGGATGTAACAAAATGACGAAAAATACTCTGAAAACCACTTTGAAATCCGAATTTTAGCGCACCACAGGCCATCTTCAGGCAAATTACGTGTCCTCTGATGCCAGCATGTCACGTACCATTAATATTTAGTTATAAAGGATCTTTTTCAAATACATAAAGTAGCGAATAAAAGAAATATAATTAAATCTAACAACCCCAACTTCATCTCAAAACAAAGCCTCCTCCCAGTTACAAGGCAAAATGATAAATGCCACGAACCCTCCATTCGAGACCCAAGTGACTTACTCAAACCCCCTAAATGATGCTACAAACCCAAATTAACCAACAAATTATCCTGAAATAAACAGCAAATAATACATAATTGTATCTTTGTTGGAATATACAGGTGGATGTGGGTTTGTTGCTTCATATCCTTTCGAATATTACACCGGAACGTTATTCTTTACGTTATTTATATCGTATTCATATCGACAGAGCTTCTTTACCCGACAAGAATATCCGCCTTCATCTTAGCTGGAAAAGAGAAAACACTGCCATGGCAGAGGAAAAAAAATAGAAGGTTAGGCAAAGAAACGTAGTGCCAAAAGAAACTTAGAAAGTGAACCGGAATGCATAATGAGGCGAGAAGGGGAGAAGAGAAAGGGGGAGAACAAGAAGAGAAAAGGAAGAGGGAAGAGGGGAAAAGGGAAGAGAAGGGGAGTGAAAG
>NC_136954.1:11911253-11923148 GCF_032717465.1 Coenobita brevimanus
CTACGACTCACTCAGCTGAATACAATCGTTTGGGTTTAACTGGTATAGAATATTAAGTGTCCCGACCATGACAGGTGAATGGTAGAAGCATAAACACGCTCGGTTCCCAAATAACTGGGATGACCGCACCACGAGAGGGGGAAAAAAAAGCCTCACATTAACCCATTTACCTGAACGTTTTGTTTTATATTCCCTTAATGCTACCACTTCTTAAAAATTTCTGAAGAGCTTTTACATCGACTGGTTAGATACAGCCTTCCCCAACCCCCCTCACTACTACAGGTACAGCCTAACTTGAGTAAAACCCTCTGTTGGTATCACAAATAAACCAAATGAAACAGGACACCATCTGGAAGGGGTATAGGACACAGAATAACAGATATCAGAATGGAGTAGAGTATTCCTTTGTATATTCAGCCAAACGTCAATTACATCGTCATCGTCGTCATCCTCTTCACAATCATCATCAACATCAACATCATCATTACGACTTTTTCCCACACACAGGTAGGGTTACGGAGGCTCCAGAAAGTAAAGAAAAAAACTGGTGAATAGACGTCAAATACACGCTGAAAAATCGTCTGCGGGTGACAGGAAAACGAAAAAAAAGTCACTACATCGTAAGGATTAACTGGGCGTCTCAGATTAACACAGGTGTGAATGAAGTATTAAAAAATGGTGGTAACAATAAACGAAAAAATAAAAATAAAAACAAAAAGCCACCGAACTAAATGAATTAATTATGGTCACAGAATAAAATCTTGAAGGAAGGACAATGCTGTTCAGTATATTCAAAGAAGTCAGTCACACGCCAAAAAAAAAAATAATAAAAAAATAAAAATAATAATAATAATAATTTTGTATTAGCAAGACAAAATACGTCACTGCACAGAGTTAATTAAAATTCCTAAAAAAATGGTCAAATATAGTACTGCTGTGTATCCTGAATTCAGCAAAACATCAATCACACATGGAAATCATCAATCAAAAATTTAATAAGCCATTAGAGCGAAAATATTTATTTCGTACAGTGTGTAGGCAGCCATGTTCTGCAGCCACCACTGTTGTTGGGATAATATGTGCATATTTATCCATATCTATGTATCTTTTTATTTATCTCATTACTTATATATCTATCAATCTGTTTAGGCATTATGTCTACACCTCTCTCTCTCTCTCTCTCTCTCTCTCTCTCTCTCGTGGAATTTATTTCCACTAATAATATTCACCAGCATCACCACCACCAACAACAAATTAGACATCACAGCCAACCACCATCACAAACAGCCACCGTCACTATCATCAACCAAACAATCATTCTACCGTCACTAAAAACCATTACTAACAATCTGACAATCTATAGTCGCGACAGCGAGAGGTGGCGGAGAAGCTCATCCCACTCTCTTCCCACTGGAATGTCTGTGATTGGTGGATGGTGGGGTGGGAGGTGCGTGAGTGAGGTTAGGAGTCCATTTGATGACCAGTACAGGTGTACCGTCTAATCTGGAAAGACATCTTCACCTGTCTGGTGCTACTCTCTCTCTCTCTCTCTCTCTCTCTCTCTCTCTCTCTGTATGTATGTATGTGCGTTTTTTGTAACATTTTGTTGTGATGTGTTTTCATTATATTTTATAATCTCTTTTTTCATGGTCTTGAAATACAAAGGAAAATATTGTATTTATCATGCTGTACTTATGCAGTCAGTATCCCATTATAAGGCTCATCAAGTCATCCGTAATTCATCGCCGAATTTAATAACCTTAAATGTACTGCACCAGCCTCCCCCCTTCAACCCATCTCTGTCTGTCTGTCTGTCTGTCTCTCTCTCTCTCTCTCTCTCTCTCTCTCTCTCTCTCTCTCTCTCTCTCTCTCGAGTGAAAAAAGGAAACATAAGATGAGTATTGATAAAGGATTTGATGTAGAAATAAGTTCCATAATACATAAGGAAGAAAGTTAAAATGAAAGGCAGCCAAGAGTGTGTGTGACCTGAAGAGGGAGGCTAATTCTCAAGGGACAATATATTCTGGTGTGTGTGTGTGTGTGTGTGTGTGTGTGTGTGTGTGTGTGTGTGTGTGTGTGTGTGTGTGTGTGTGTGTGTGTGTGTGTGTGTGTGTGTGTGTGTGTGTGTGCGTGCGCGCGCGCGCGCCCCTCTCACTATCATACTCCAGGACTTGTACACTGTTCCACGTCAATAAAGTCATTACCGGTATATGCAATCCCTCCACGTATATATATATATATATATATATATATATATATATATATATATATATATATATATATATATTAAAAACAGAACCGAGGACGGAAACACAAATGGGGAAAATATATATAGACTATTTTGCTTACATTTTGTTGTGGTGTGTTTCGAGAGAGAGAGAGAGAGAGAGAGAGAGAGAGAGAGAGAGAGAGAGAAGAGCAACATAGGGAAGAAAGGGTTAAGGAGTGGCAAGTATGGACAGGTGGATCTTGTGACCTGTGATTCCCTTCAGCCCTCCATGACAATCCCCAGGGACGTGAGCGCAGTGTGAGCCTCAGAGAATGTTTGCCTTTGTTTCCTCTGTATTTTGCATCTTGACTCTTCACCTCACCTTCCAGCTGCTTTGTCTGCTTGTCCGACGGAATGCATTGCTTTTGGCTTGAGATGTATATTGTATGGCCATTCTAATACTTTATTCTAAAATATAAACTTAGCATACCTGCGTTCAATCGATCAAAAAAAAAAAATCTTGACACAGGTGAACAAAGTTTTCACAATGAGCGATGCTCCTGTTCGTGTTGGTTTAAGCCAGTTTATACTGAATGAATATTTCCCAACCATATGGTACATAAATCCTTCTTTATGGTTTTTCTGAGAGAAATAGCTGAGATTCACAAGCATGAGAAGTTTACTAAAGAATTATTTCAAAAGTTTCGTCCAGTGCTTTAAAGTGACAAGACAAAGCTTACATAGATTATTTTATGATTGTGTACACTCATTGCTTAATTCCCATATATATAATATATATATATATATATATATATATATATATATATATATATATATATATATATATATATATATATATATATATATATAATATACACACTGTATGTATAAATATATGTCTGAATGCATGCATGTATGCCCTCTGGAGCGACGGGATAGGGGAGAGAAGAAAGGGGCTTAGGATTGACAAGTATGTCCCGGTGAACCTGATCTTGTCATTACCACTCCCTCAAAGCACACGTGTTTCTCTTTCTGTATTCTTCTCTCTCTCTCTCTCTCTCTCTCTCTCTCTCTCTCTCTCTCTCTCTCTCTCTCTCTCCTTCCCTGATTTTGGCTTATGGTGAGTATTATCCTGTCCTTTCTAATGTTTTACTCCTTAAATGTTTTTGGCTGGACTTTCATATTCTAGAATATCAACATGCACACCTGTATGTATTGTGATATACCATACGTAATAGTCTGTGTACACATATTAACTGCTGTAGCAATAAATAAAGCTTCGAACCATGGCGATCAATTTGGTGACGGTACTATGAGGGAAATATAAGCGCTCTCACACCTCCCCATTCTGCTCATCACCGTAGACCAATCAGGGACGAGAGAAGGAAAGCCTTTTCCTCACTCCTCCCTGAGGGAGGCGCTTCTCCGCCACCTCTCGCTGTCGCGACTATAGATACTCTCCGCCAAACCACCCATCTAAGAACACAAACACCACATCTGCCACCCAACCACCCAGCATCGACAACCAGTCAACCAATCACCATCGTTACCAATCAATCAGCCAAATAACTACACAAAAATCAATACCAAATCTGACGTCGTAAAAATACCCCCGCTAATACCAGTACACCAGTCCTGTACGAGACAGCCCTAGCATGTATTCAATATGGATGGTGGGCGTTAGCGCCGAAGTGGTGACATGTGGAGGTGTAGGAGGACTACTGGGCCTTGGGATAGGGTCACTGCCCCCAAGAAACAGGCCTTGAAACCTTTCCCCAGAGTCGGACACGTAAAAAAAAATAAAATAAAATAAAATAAATAACCATCAACCAGTCAATCAACCAGTCATATAAAATAAACAGAACTAAGACAGCATCACTACCAAATCTACCAAGATCACAGATACCAACCAACCAACCAACCTAATCGTCTCCAACCAACCTCACTACCATCACCAGCAACCAGGCATCAACCAATTAAATATCACTCTTATATCTACAGTACCAACCAACTATTTTCACCACCTAACCAACCAAAACAACCAAGCAACATCACTACCAACGAAACAACCAATTCATCAACCAACATCACAGTCACCATCAAGAACCATCAGTTTAGCTTCCATTCCTTTGGCCATACATTTTCTCACTCTGATCTTGCCCTCTCACTCTTTCCTCCTGTTCTCTCACAGTCCAAATCTTTCTTATCCTCGCTCTCATTTTCACACCTTCCTTTGTCTTACTTGATCTTACGAACTTCTGTATTCTCACTAACACAAGCGATTTTTGCTTTCCAATATTCCCACTCATTTGTACGGTCTCTCTCTCTCTCTCTCTCTTTCTCTCTCTCTCTCTCATAATTTCTTTCTACTGATCACCTACAAAGCACTTCGGGGTTTGTGTATCTATGTAAGTTTGTCTCCCCTCCATTTTCTCTCTCATATTAATCTCCACCTAAGTGTCTCTGCCTTCTGCCTCTTCTTCCCTCTTACATAAATCGTAGTCTAGGTGTTCATGTATTCCCATATTTTTTTCCAGGTGTGTTTCTCTTAACGTGCGTGTTATTCCAACGAAAATAAATGTAAAAAAAAAAAATCCACACTATCCCTCTTT
The DNA here is from genome assembly GCF_032717465.1 of Coenobita brevimanus. Classification (NCBI taxonomy): domain Eukaryota; kingdom Metazoa; phylum Arthropoda; class Malacostraca; order Decapoda; family Coenobitidae; genus Coenobita; species Coenobita brevimanus. The sequence goes on from NC_136954.1 coordinate 11,916,075, forward strand.
ATTTTTATCCAACTTAAACTCTCGCATTTTCACCCACTCCTGTATTTCACCATTTCTTTTTTCCTTTTTTTTTTTCATCTCTCCTGTTTTTATCACACACACACACACACACACACACACACACACACACACTATCTACCCACCTACCTGCTACCTATTTATCTATTATCTATATACTGTATGAATGTCTGTATGTTATATGTACCGATATGAATTCCATAATGCCTTACTCTTCCCTTTCTCCCTTTTCCCCATGCATTTTATTTCGGTCATTATTCTGCCGTACAGACACTTGTGATCACCATAAATATGCTGGCCAATTAACGTGCTTGACTGAATCCACTGTGGGCCACGCTCTGATGGGAGGTGAGAGTTCAGTACTTCGTACCCATAAAATATAGCAAGAGGAGGAGGAGGAGGAGGAGGAGGAGGAAGAGGGGGAGGAGGAGGAGGAGGAGGAGGAGGACGGGGTCGAGTACCAATAAAATATAGGAAGAATAGGGGAGGAGGAGGAGGAGGTGAGGGTCGAGTATTCATAAAATACAGGAAGAACAGACGAGAAGGAGGAACTGGGAGAAGAAAGAAGTAGGAGGAAACAGAAAGATGGCACTGGGAATAAGAGGACAGGTGAAGGAATAGGGACAGGAGAAGTCGAGGGTAACAGGGAGGAAGACAGCATTCGGAAGGATAGAGGTGAAGGAGCTGGGAGAGAAGAAGGGGAAATAGGACGTAAAACGGAAAAGACAGCAATGGGAACGGGAGAGACGGGGAGAGGAAGCGCAGAAAGAAGGGGAGATGGAAGGTAACGGGAAAAGTGAGCACTGGGAAGGAGGGGAGGTGAACAACAAGGGAACGGAGGAGGGACGAAATAGGAGGTAACAGGGAAACAGACAGCATTAAAGAGGAGGAGAGAGGAGAAGGGGCTGGGAGAAGAAGGGCAATTGGAGGTAACAGGGAAGAAATGAGACAAAACCAAAGAGGAAGAGGGAGGGGACGATAAACGAAAAATAAAGAATAGCGTCAAGGAGATGACAAAAGCGGGAAGAAAAGGAGAATGCCCTGGTATTGAAAGGAATCTGCAGGCCATTCGTATGTAACCCTTCAAGTCTAAAGAACCTATGAACAATGTAAAATCGTCTGGAGGTGAAAAAAAAAAAAAAAGGCATCACCTTACAGAAAAGATTTTTCAATATATTATTCACGTCATTCCAACAATGAGCCCTGTCCAGAAGTTCTCAATATTTCAATATAAAAACAAGAGAGCTGGAAAAAGAGGAAACAGAAGTCAGCGATTCTTAAAAAAAAAAAAATAAATAAATAAATGAGAGCTGGAGATAACGAGAAACGAAAGAGAAGGTAAAGACGCAAAGCTAAACACATTACCATCAGCCAGACTTTTCTCTCCACATCCTAAAACTCAAAGAACAGATACCAAAGACACAGACACGTCTTCCCCTAGTCTAAATATCGGCTTCCCAGCACCTCTTCCATACCAGTGCCTGACGCGTTAATGATGTGTCACTTTCAGATATTCCTGATATCACCAGACGTTTTCATTCAGCTTTCCGAGAGATTTTTCGAACTGGAGGGGTTAGATATAGCTTTCATTAACCCTTACACAGACAAACTCAGGTTAAAAAATAATCACGCACATCAAAAATGTCCCAAACGCCTCCTGTCTAAATCATGAGAGCTGACTGGAACCCTTTATAGATGGTGAGAAGGCAGTGATGCAAACGCTGAAACGCATTACTACTCAGCAAGGCAGCAGGGAGGGAGGGAACCAATACATAATACAGTACATACCAACAGCCACTCACTTCCCGTCCTACCCACTCACACGCTCCAACCAAAAAATTAAGCACAAAGCTAACAAAATAATGTTAAAGTAAGTCCAGTACAGTGATGACTTTTATGTGATTTTTCTTGCTTCCTTCCAGATGATTTTATTCACCTTACACATATTCAAACAGGGTATCTCGTAACTCGCAAATCGTTCTAGAAGGCAGCAAGAATGAGTCAACAAGCAGCCATCCCTGGAACTGCCAACCACGCAACCACACACACGAACTCTCACATCAACACCAGAAATCACGAATACCAACATATCCGCCAAAAAGTCAACCACACAACCACACACATGAACTCTCACACCAACACCAGAAATCCCAAACACCAGCACATGCCTCCAACTGCCAACCACATCCACGAACTCTCACATCAACACCAGAAATCCCAAATACCAACGCATTCCACTAACTGCCAACCACACAACCACACACACGAACTCTCACATCAACACTAGAAATCCCAAACACCAACGCATTCGTCCAACTGCCAACCACCAATCATTCACACGAGGCCTCACGTCAAGACTACACAAACTGGAAAAAAGATACTACTGACTTTTTGGTTCTGGTGACGGAATTTATTGGTATATTACATTAAGCCTGGGGGAGGCCTCTTGCAGTGAAGCAGCAAGTGAGGGATTTATACCAAAAGTCTGCTCTACGCTCGTCTGGACACAACATGAAGAAAATATAACAACACGTCCAAAGTCAGCGAGTATACGTCTGTCATCTTCAAAAGCTACCTTTCACTACAGACACAAACAGTAATATCGAGCACACGTCTGCACTAGAATCTTGAAGAATGACAACAGGATGAATTATACCATACGAATCTGTTGACATTTGGATACTGCAACTTCCTACTTTCTCATGACGTTTATTGAGCGGGTGACTCAAAGCGGGCCTCAGAGTATAAATAGCGTATCCATTAACTTTCTCTCACGATCGGGGAAACTAACGTGAGATGATTTTATTCAGCTCATAACAACATGAGTGATGTCATTTACACTTTGTTATTGCTACCTACAGACAGTTTTAATCAGGCTGGGAAAAGATCTGTTATACTGGAGGGTCTGCTCTAATCCCTTCCTTTCCCCTGTCTTTCCAACCCCTCCACCTTGACGCCTACAAGGATAGTATCAACCACATGCATTAATCTGATGACCTCTGTATCGATTTCTACCATTACATTACGAGGAAAAAAAATGAAACAATGGGAGAGAGAGAGAGAGAGAGAGAGAGAGAGTTAGAGAGAGAGAGAGAGAGAGAGAGAGAGAGTTATAATATAAACATATATATATATATATATATATATAAAAATATATATAATAATATATATATATAATATATATATATATATATATATATATATATATATATATATAGATATATATATATATACAGTATATAGAATAGATAGACAGACAGATAAACAGATATACAGAGAGAGAGACAGACAGACAGACAAACAGACAGATACTGATAGAGAGACAGTTAGGTAAATATATGTAACTGACTGACTGACTGGGACAGGCAGACAGACAAGCTAAGACAGAGAGATATAGTCAGACAGAGACAGACAGACAGACAGATACAGATATGCTGTCAGAATAAAAACGCTGATCTGAAAATAAATGGTCAATGATTTTTACACCTGCAAAGTCACTGTGCTGACAGCTAGAAAGAAGACACTGGTGAGTAGTGGGAAAGAATATAATTTGAAAGATAATACGGGAAAACAGAACAAAACTGTATAGAAGAGAAGAAAGGGGCAGAGAAAAAGGTAGATGCATGTGGAACGAATAAAAAATATCAACGGTACTGCACAAAACTAAAAAAAACAAAAACACTTATAAAAGAGAGAACACAGACAGAGGGTGAGGGTGAGTCCACATGGGAGAAAGAAGAGGGCTCCACAGGTGCTTTTTATTCTTTGGAATGGCCTTGACACTTGCAATCAATGGTGTTCTTGCAATGGCCTTTACACCTCCAATAAATGGTGTTCTTGCAATGGCCATAACATTTGCAGTCGTTGGTGGTTCTTGCAATGGACTATTCACTTGTAATCATTGGTGTTCTTTGGCACCAGCCTTTACACTTGCAATCAATGGTGTTTTTGCAAAGGCATTAACACTTGGAATTACTGGTATTCTTGCAATGGCCTTTACATTTGCAATCAATGTTGTATTTGCAACCTGGCCTTAACACTTGCTAAATCATTAGTAATTCACAGAGTTGAGGGGAGACAACAAACAAGGAAAAAGAGGCCAGCATGTAAGCAAAGACAAAAATATAAACACATCAGAGCAATGAAGGAAGCAAAAACTGGAGTGCAACAAAAAATAAAGACAATAACGCGGAAGAGGAGCCAAGTAAGAAATAACAAAAAGTATGGAAATAAAGTAAAAAAAAAAATCGTAGAGACTGGGACTAAAGCCAAGAGTGCAAAATTGTTAAAAAATACAAACAACAGCTAAAAGAAAAGGGAAAGGTAAAGGGAAAAAGTAAAACACGTAAAGTTAAAAATGAAGGAGCCATTGCACTAAGGAAAGCTACAGAAATGAAAAGAGGAAAGAAAATGAGAAGGTAAGCCCTCGTGGGAGTGGGGAGAAGGTCTGCAGGCGCCTAGTATTTGGCATCGACCTTTACACTTGCAAAGCATCATTTATTCATAGGGACGGGAGGCGCCCTCTGATAAAGAAAAAGGCAAAGGAAACAGCAAGGAAGAAAGCAAGAAATATATCTCACTGTACTGAAGAGACTGGTGATATTAAGAAAGCAGCAGAAGAGAAAGAAAAGTGAAATCAAAAGGCAAGGGAAAAATTAAGTATGCAAGGAGGTCAAAATGCAATAAAGCAATGGCACAAACATACGGAGAAAAGTCAAAGGAAATAATAAAGGCAAGGGCTGAGTACACGGGAGAGAAAAAGAAGGTGTCCATAGGTAGCTGGCATTCTTAGCACCTACCCCCACACATACAATCATCTGTTATTCACAGGGATGGGCCCCCCTGATAATACTTTGACTATTCTGAGCTCACATCGCACCCCAGCCACTACAAACTTTTACAGGAGCGTGCTGGCTTTTACCGACCCAGCTTAACGCGTCAAAACAGAAGAGGTGAGGCGGCGGTGGTGGCTTAGCTAATGGTGTGGTGGATGGAGGTGATTGGTGGTGGTACGTGAGGGAAAGAGTCGATTTCTCTGTATGTTTATACGAGTAATATATTTTGGTGGTGGTGGTCGTGTGGATACGGTCTAGCCATGCCTGTGGTGGATGTGGTGGTAGTGGTGTGGTAAGAGTAATATGTCTGTGGTGATGGTGGTGTAATAAGGTAATGTGTGTGAAGTGGTGGTGGTGGTGGTTGTGGTGGTGTGGTTACGTAAATGTGCCTGTAGGAGGTGGTGGTGGTGGTGGTGGTGGTGGTGTGCTTAGGTAATATTGTTGAGCAAGTCTTTCTTCGTGGCTGTTTCTTTAGTGAGGTATTTCTGTGGTGGTGGTGTGGTAGGTAAAGGTGCCTGTGGTGGTGGTGTGGTAGGTAAAGGTGCCTGTGGTGATGGTGGTGGTGTGGTAGGTAAAGGTGCCTGTGGTGGTTGTTGTGTAGTGGTGTGGGTAAAGGTGCCTGTGGTGGTGGTGGTGGTGGTGGTGGGTGTGGTAGGTATAGGTGCCTGTGGTGGTGGTGACGTGGTAGATAAAGGTGTGTGGTGGTGGTGATATGGTACGTAAAGGTGCCTGTGGTGGTGGTGGTGGTGGTGACGTGGTAGGTAAAGGCGTCTGTGGTGGTGGTGATGTTGTAGGTAAAGGTGCCTGTGGGGGTGGTGATGTGGTAGGTAAAGGTGCCTGTAGTAGTGGTGGCGTGGTAGTTAAAGGTGCCTGTGGTGGTAGTGATGTGGTAGGTACAAAGGTCCTTGTGGTGCAGGCTGTGATGTGGTAGGTAAAGGTCCTTGTGGTGCAGGCTGTGATGTGGTAGGTAAAGGTCCTTGTGGTGGTGGTGGTGGTGGTGGTAGTGCTGGTAGGTACGGTAGTACCGTGGAGCAAGTCAGTTTTGGCTGTGTTTCTTTTACAAGGTATTTCCAGTGGAGGAATTTGTGTTTCTCTGGTGATGTGGGTGGTTGTCGGTGGTGCAGTGGTGGATATGACTGATTCTGTGTTATACTTTATTGGTGGTGGGTTTGTGATGCCTCGGTTAGCATTTTTTGTGGTGGAGATGGTATGGTGGTTGTGATGGTGTGGTGGGAAGTGCTTGGTGGAGGAGGAGTGTTGTGTATTTTGTTGGGTCTGTATTTGTTCAGTACAATATTTGTGTGTGTGTGTGTGTGTGTGTGTGTGTGTGTGTGTGTGTGTGTGTGTGTGTGTGTGTGTGTGTGTGTGTGTGTGTGTGTGTGTGTGTGTGTGTGTGTGTGTGTGTGTGTGTGTGTGTGTTTTAAAGTATGATTAAGAAGAGAAGGAATAACAACTTCAACTATAACCATGTGATAAGAAGCCATTTTCAAAATATAAAAAAGAAGAAACACTGAAACAACAACACCAGCCCAGCACCAACAACTCGTTTATGGGTCGAACATTTGACTTTGCCCTGTGACCTTTGACCTTGACCTAAGCGTTGCCTCAAAACGAAATCACTTCCATCTAGCCTGACCCGTAACTTCTTCCGGCAGATTTGGTCCCACTGCTTGAGGCTGACCTTGCCCTCTGACCTTAACATTTGACTTTCCCACTGTGACCTTGACACAACTGACTGACTGCTCTCCAAATATAACTTATTTCTCCTTGCCTTACCCTGAGACATTTCCCCTAAGGATCGGATATGAATTAAGCTTCAACTGCCCTTGCCATGTGATCCTGATTTTATATAATTTCTACTAAATACTAGATCAGTCTCTTGGCTGACCCTTAAACCCTGAACTAACAGCCCTAACACCTCAATAAAAAGCCATATCACCTGAATAAGCTCTCTAACACCTGAATAACCCTGAATATGAGCCCAAACACCTGAATAACTCTGAATAAAAGCGTCTAACACCTAAATAAGCCCTGAATAAGAGCCTTAACACCGGAATAACCCTGAATAACAGCCCAAACACCTGAATAACCCTGAATAAACGCTCTAACACCTGAATAACCCTGAATAAGAGCCCTAAAACCTGAAGAAACCCTAAATAAGAGCTGAATAATCCCGCTAATAAGAAAATGGAAAAAGGGATGGCACTGGAGAACTTGGAAT
>NC_136954.1:11923248-12015748 GCF_032717465.1 Coenobita brevimanus
TTTCGTTTTGAACCTGGAACTTTACTGGACAGTAGTGATTTTTAGTATTCTCACTTAAAGTGTACATTATCTTTCTCTGTTCCGTAACAATTCCCATTGAAAATATTCTTTCCATCTTGTCTTTACCTCATCCCCATGGGTTAATAATCTACCACTTACGGTATATCCGTCATACTTTCACATTTCCACTGTCACTTCCACATTTCCGCACCTCTTCCCAGAATAACTTCCTATTTTCAGAGTAATTTGCATTCATTTTTCTTCCTAGATCGTCATTTACCTACTCCTATTTCCTCTTCTCCAGCGTCTTCACGTGCTTCTTGATCTCAGTATGTTCATTACTTGTTTCAACTGAACCCCTGTGCTGTATCCACTCTAGCCACTTCATCCTCTTTTCCTCCACTGCTCTCTTAACTTTTTCATCCCACCATGCCGTACCTTTCTTCTTTGTTGTTACTCTTGCTACACCACACACTGCACTAGCACTCCTAACTAAACAACCCCTATATACTGTACATTCCAAAAGCTGTCCAGATCCATTTCATTCCAATTCACTGATTCTAACTCCTCCCTTGCTTTGGCCCTGTATTCATCTGCCATTTCGACCCTATATTCATCTGCCATTTCCTTGATCCTCAGCTTCTCGACTTTCAGTCTCCCTCCCTGATAGCTCCTCTGTCTCTCTTGGTCCACGTCACTCCTCTCGGCTTGATCTTACATACCACAATCATATGATTTGACAAACCTCCACATCTTCCTCTCACTGCCCTCGTATCAGCAACACCTCCCAGCATGGATTTCTCTACGAGCACGTTATCAGTCAGGCTCCTTTCAACATGATCTCCATTCCCTCTCTACCACGTACAGTTGCGGACATATCAAACAGAAACACCCCGTCTACCAGCAAGGTGGTGTAATGCTCTCCGCATCTGGTAACACTGATAAGTATGGAACTTCACCAGGTTTCGTTTGGTCGCTAGGACGAACCGAACGCGGTGATCACTGCTGCTGTTCGCAGTTATTGGTAGTATATAAGCAATGTCCCGCCTGACAATATACTGAATATAACGTTTTATGAATATGGTACTATAATAATTTCACATCAAACATATTTGTATTTTATTCACATGAGACACACAGGTTTCGTGTGACTTTCGAGAAACATCACGCATCATACATTTACCGACGGCCAGAATATAAGCCATTATAACATTATCTGGATTCCCTCACCGATCATAATAATCACAAAATTACCGTGATCCCCCTCCTCCCTGACTGTGAACCTGAAAATGTTAGACCTCTTTACTTGACGCAATATCATAAGAGTTGGCACCACAGAAGGAGGCAGGGTGGGGCGCCTGGGAGACAAAAGGATGGAGATGGGTGATGAGGGGACAATAATGGTCTGGGAGAGGGGGCTCTACAGGAGACGAGTGATGGGGTAGGGGAGAGTGGACTGTGGCAGAACGCTAGGATGAGATGGATAAATGATACGTTGGTGACATGGTGCCAAAACAGCTATAATTTAACGCTGATTATGGAAATTGATAATCAGGCCGTTAAACGTTATGAAGATTTTGGCACGTTATGCAGTCTACCTGCATGTTTTGTTATATCGTCAACAGGACGATCTACTCCCCACGGTGTGGCACATTACACAAACCTTGCATTATTAGTGTATGGTGACGACTGTCATTACATGGTGATATATAAAACGTCCGAAAAATGTTTGATGTCACATCTGTTGTCATAGCAATTGGGAGCTATTCTTATTGCGTTTATGTAGTAACTTCATGGATGACGAGTGTCATATCGAAAGCAGAGGAGGGGGAGGGAAGAATTTTCTCATGCCACAATAAATTTAACATTCAACAGTGGTAATTCGTGCCTATGGTTCTCGTTAATATCTGTATGGCACCGATATAAACGAAAACGAATTATACTGGGGGGGGGGTGGACTGGGTCCCAGATTATGGGTGGCGATGCTGGGGTGGGCTAATGGGTGATTAGAGATGCCTTATCAGCTGTATTACATGATGTTATGTCGGATTACTGTTAACCCTATACTAATATAGTTAATCGTGGTATGAAGGAATCTGATTCATTACAGTATCCAGTTCACTTTCCGTCCCTCCCCCTTCCCGACAACTGCGTGCACTCAGCTATCGGTGCTGACGGGGAGGAGAGATGGCCATAATGACATCTACACCATGAACAGCGGATCACATGTTTATATGTCAACGACAGTGGTTCACCTGTCCACTTTAATGGATTGGAATATACACCGTAACTCAGCCAGGGCAACAGCTCCATGTTCGGACTCTGCTGAGATGTGTGGCCCAGTAGCCGCTTTCCGTGAACAAGGCAATGGTCCTCGTATTTATCTTTACCCTGCCAGTTTCATACAGTGTGAACGTTACTTGGTTGTTACGGGAAAAAAAAAAAAAGCTGCAGATAAAGTGTGTGTTTGCATTTAATACAAGCGATTTCTATAACTAGTACCATAGATGATGTAATATGCACGTGCCCAGGCTGGATAACTGCAGACTTTAAAACTTTGTTCCACCATTATTGGTTCGAGGATTTGTGATGGAATGCTTGAGGCATACGACAGTTGCTCAGTATGAACCTAAATATAACAAATAACCACTGACAATGTGTAAAATCAACAGCCAAACACAGCATGCAGAAAATAATAACATAAACCTGAGTTAAGTAAATCCACCTTTAATTTACACTGGTACCATACAGACATGAATGAGAACCATAGGAACCATCGTTACTGTCAGAGTGCTCGTATGAATTGGTGATAAAGGAAAAATCTATATAGGTCTATCACTACTCTGTTTGCGATATCACTCGTCATTCACGATGATACTATGTAATAGGCTACAAGAATTATTCCCAATCACTATGACAATAGTTGTAACACCTGACAAATTGTAGGGACATGTCAGATAATTGCACTAACAAACAGTCACCATACCCATGACACAGGGGTACTGAACCACCCAGTGGAAAGTGTGTTGTGAACTGTTACAAACCATGACGCTCAATTATAACACATGGCAACGTCAACATACCGTTTCATGGTCTGACTGTAATATTGCATATTCTCCACGAAACAATGATTTGGCCCAGTCATCACCTTGTAGTCTATCCCACCCACTGTAGTTCTTGTCGTCTACCAAAGTCCACCGCCCCCTACCCCATCATCTCTCTCCTCTAGCCCCCAGTTCGACCACTATTGACCCAATCCTCACCCACCGCTCCCCTCTCTCCCAGGTCCCCCATCCCCACCCTGCCGCCACTATTGTCCACTTCCTCACCCATCTCTCTCCTGTCTCCCAAGTCCCCCACCCCCACCCTGCCGCCTCCTTTGTGGTGAACTTGCTTCGATTTCAGAGGTCTACCGATGTCAGGTTCACGGAAGGGAGGATGGGCGTCAGGGTAATTCTCTGTTTATTGATTGCTGTGGGGAAGCTGATAACTATGACATACCCTGTATATGATGAACTGTTAACTGTTGCATGGTTAATGACTCGAAACTAGACTACTCATGAAATACGTGTCATAATTATAAAAAAAGAAAAAATGCCACAATCATGACATGCTACTATCAGTGTATTTGGTGGCGGAACATTGCTTATATGATACATTACCACCAATAACTGTGCACAGCAGCAATGATCACAGCGTTTGGTTCATCCTAGCGACCAAACGAAACCTAGTGAAGTTCCATACGTGTCAGTGTTACCAGATGCGGAGAGCATTACACCTCCTCCCTGGTGGACAGGGTGTTTCTGTTTGATATGTCCGCAACTGTACATTTATGTGCATCCTTGTATTTAAAATATGAATTGCAAATGCACAACCTCCTTTCCTGACATGTCTTTCAGTCGCGTCCCATTATCATTCTCTCCTGGTGCTTCATTACTACCCGACATCCTTTATATCATTCATAGGACCAGTGCCTACTCTACCATTCACATCGCCCATTACAATCACTTTCTCAGGCATTTCTCCTACTACATCACCCATCTTATCGCAAAACCTGTCTTTCTCTGTCTCACTCCTATCATCACACGATACATACGCTTCAATCACCGCCACTTTCACCATCTCAGACATGAACTAGATATACATGCATCTCGAGCTGAGACATTTATAATCTCTCATTCCACTCTGCCACACTTCATTTATCAACAAGGCAACTCCTTCCTTGCATCTTCCTCGCCCATTCATTCCCGACTTTACACACTTTACACCTTCCCACTAATCCAGTTCACACTTTTCATCTTAGTTTCACACAATGCCATCACGGCATATCTCGCACTCTTGAACACATTCACCACTTCCACCCTCTTACTCTCCTCATTCACACTTTTCACATTCCACATTGTCACGGGGGGATGTGAATTCATGATTTAAAAATGCTAAATATTACTTGAAAGTAGAGACAAGGAATCGACTTGTGAAAATCAAGTAGTAAGTTTTACTTTATGCTAGATTACTTTGCCGATTCTCTAAGGACGAGAATTTATAAACTTTCTCAACAGTACACAGCAGAGACTAATTACTCACGAGTGCTGTTTGTAGTACTGTTAGCCTCTCAAGAAAGTGACTCCACCCCTGACAATCAATAACTAATGCTAATAATAATAGGCAGGTTCTTGCCGGTGCTTAACTCCTTGCTGGCACAATGGATTTAAGTTTGATACAAAAGAACTGGCCTAAGTACCAGTTATGAATAATGTAAGGAGTTTGTGCAAACTAGGAGCGGCAACTAAGATAAGCTTAATGTGGAGAAATAAAACAGAGGTCTAATTACATTAAGCTCAAAGAAAAGAACTGTAAATTTATTGATGACAATAAAATAAATGTACGTTATATGAATCTCAAAATTGAATTCAAAAGGGGAATTCACGGTCACAAGGGGACTCATGAATTCAAATAACAAAGAGAATACACTCACTTGCTCGTTCAAAAGCTAATCAAACTTAAGCCTAGAAAAACGAACTGAAATACTGGTCAGTGGAGGGGATCCGAACGAAAAGTCTGGGCGCCTGCATGATGAATACCAAACCCTGCTATTCACCAAGTCCGCTTCACCAATTCACCGTCTAGGTGGATATTCAGGAAGTTCGCTGTACAATGGAGGTGCTGCCCTATGCTGGGCACAAATGGTCTTATCCTCGAGGCTACTCAAAGCTGACTGAGTTCAAACTGCGAAAAGGTGCAAGAAATGGCCGTGTTTGCTGGAAGTAGGCGTGGCCTAATTTCAACGGTCAACAGGAAGAGGGCGAATGATATAAAAATGCAATAAGTCACTCAGTGAGAGCACTAATGTTGTGGATAAGAATGGTCATTTGTGAAACAGTGACAAATGTTCTGAAAACCATCCTGATCGAAGTGAATACGAGGATGGTTGAACTGAGTGATGCGCAGTGGCAGTTCCACTAGAGTTCGTGGTTTTCTCACCAAAGTACAATGTCACTCGCGTGAATTCGTGACATTACGCCCCATCAAAATCTTTTTTTTTTTTTCAGAAAAATTTTGCGTTATACATACATATAAATCCTAGCTTAGTCACACAAGATTCACACTGTGATGTGTGTACTATCCTGCTACAGGAGAAAATCACAGTCGTTCATGAGCGTAAAAACCTCGTATTTACATTAATAGAAGCAAGCTTGAGGAAAATACTCTGTGACGATGGTGAAGAATCCTGTACTCAGGTCAAACTGAGCGAAAAGTTCGCAACATTTACATTAATAACTAGTTGCTATGTAGCGTGGTGTATGTAATACACGGTGTAGTTGTGACAGTTGTAGTGTAACTACCTATGTGTAAAATAAGATACAAATTAATAGTAAATAGAGACAATGAGGCAGAAGAGAAGAGGCGGCAGCATGCGGCAGAGACGATCAGCTGATCTGCACGACAAAATTGCTACACCCACCAGCTGCACCTGCAAAAGCAATTAAGGTGGAGCATCAAAAGTCTCAGTGCGACAATTTTTATTAAATTACAATTTCCCTCTCTGCCTAGTAGGCAGTACTTATGTTACAAAAGTACACCATTATTTTGGTAATGGATACATTATTAACCAGGAAACGTAGTCCTTGGATTGCTCAAATCTCTGAGGACCCCTGTAGTTTACTGGTTAAACCTACATTATTAACCACGAAACGTGCTAGTCCTTGGATTGCTCTAATCTCTGAGAATGGGCAGTTTACTGGTTAAACCTACATTATTAACCAGGAAACGTGCTGGTCCTTGGATTGCTCAAATCTCTGAGAACGGGCAGTTTCCTGGTTAAACCTAACACTACACTTTCGATTAATATTGGCAAGCTGAGAATCCCTATGCAATCTCGGGCAGGTCACATACGAGTATTAACACCCAGCATGGGTGTGAACACTCGTGTGGATAATGTGCATTCTCCGGGAATCCTCAAAGAGGCCCATAGCTCGAGACACCGCAAGGTAATTCAAGCGCAGCCTCGGACTCTCCCTACAGTATACATGTATATACAGGTCCTGGACGTAATGTGTCTTGTGGGACCAACGGGCGAGACGTCAGGTCTTACTGGTACACTATTAACTGGGAACCAGGCTGGTCCTTGAATTGCATAAATCTCTGAGGACGTCTGTCTTACGGAACCCAGCATACAACAGTTGCCCGTGTTAGTCATCAGTTAGCAGGCGAGACATCAGGTCTGTGCCTACATTGTCACCTCCCTTGATGTATCTCACAACAAAGTTAAACTGCTGCAAATACAGTGTCCAGTGTGTCAGTCTTGCATTAGCCGTCTTAGTTGTGCTGAGACTAGTGAGTGGCATATGATCGGTTTCCAGAGTGAATGGTGCTCCATATAAATAATAGTAATATTTCTTAACACAACCACAGCCAAGAGTTCCTTCTCAACAGTACTGTAATTCCTCTCAGCGGGTTTTAGCTTATGGCTGTGTTATGCCACTGGGGAAATTCCACCTTTCGATTCTTGCATTAACACACCTACTCCATCTTGTGAAGCATCAGTGCGCGATATGAAAGGTTTGTTGGAATCAGGCAACTGCAAGAGAGGCTCCTTATGCAGCATATTCTTAAGGGTGGCAAAAGATCTCTCTTGCACTTCTCCCCATTCAGTGGTGTTTGGAGCATGTTTCCAAAGCACCCCGTACAAAGGTTGGGCAATGAGAGCAAAATTGGGGATAAAACTCCTATAATACCCCACTAGGCCAAGGAATGCCCTAACCTGTTTCTTGGTCATGGGTCTCGGGGCTTCCCTAACCTTTCTGATCTTGTTGCCCTGACACCTGCAGCGATTGTTGCCAACAATATGTCCGAGGAACTCCACCTCACTGTGCGCAATTTTACACTTGCTAGGCTTCACAATCATGAAACTCTGCAGTCTACTGAAGACAATTTCCAAGAGTCTGAGGTGCTCCTCCAACGTGGCAGAATGAATGAGGACATCATCGATGAACATTTCTACTCCTACAATACCATGGAGCACTTGTCTCATGGCATGATTGAATACTGCTGGGGAATTGGTAAGTCCAAATGGGAGGACTTTATACTGATACAACCCCCTAGGAGTAGTAAAAGCAATGAACTGACGGCTCTCGGGGTGAAGGGGAATCTGAAAGAATCCCTTCGCCAAATCGAGCTTCGAGAAATATTGTGACCCTGCCAGCTTGGAGAAGATGGCAATATGGTCACCCATTGGCTCAGCATCCACTTTGGTGATTGCATTTAGCCTCCTATAGTCGCCACAAATCCTGACTCCACCATCCTTCTTGCGGACTACTGCCATTGGACTACAGTAAGGAGATGAGGACTTTTCAATAATACCCGCAGTCTCCATGTCAGCAGTTTCGTTGTCTACTGCGTCCAGTAGTCGCATGGGAATCGGATATGGCTTAACCTTTACGGGAGTAATGCTGGTCAACTCAATTTTGTGACAATCAACCTTTGCAAGTCTAGGTTGGTCAGAGAAGACATCAGCATACTGACAGAGCAGTGACCTTATGGCATTCTGGTCACCTAATGCTGTCAGTGTTTAGTAAGATATCTCCAACAGTCTCCTCCTAACAGGACTGAACGGTTAAGGGCTCATCATCATGGTAATCAGCTGGGATCACGCAGCTGCCCCAGTTTCTTCCAGTGGCTAGTCACTGTCATTGGCTACTTGTGGGCCAGTCTCCTCGGGGTTTGACTCATGATAAGCCTTCAACATGTTAACGTGGAACCTTTTACAAAAATTCCCCATCTGAATTATGTAGTTGACGTCTGAAATGTATTCTACTACATCATATGGATCCTTCCACTGTGCCAACAACTTGTTCTGGGCAGTGGGGAGTAACACCAAGCACTTATCGATTGGACTGAACTTCCGAAGCTTTGCCTTCTTATCATAATAAGCTTTCTGAACTTCGCGTGCCTTGACCAATTCTTCCTTAGCTAACTCACACGTCGACTGGAGGCGGTCAGCTACATCAAGGACATAGGTGTAGGTGGTCTTGACTTCAGGGTTGGGTTCTTCATCGTCCCATAACTCTCGAAGGACTTGAGGTGGTCCATGGACTGACCTTCCATACACCAGTTCAATAGGTGAGAACCTCAAAGAATGCTGTGGGGCTTCCCGGTAAGCAAAAAGAAGAGGAGCAATGAACCGTGGCCATTCCTTTGTCTGTTCAGCGGCCATGCGCTTTAACATCTTCTTGAGAGTCCCACTGAACCTCTCACACAACCCGTTACACATGGGATGATAGGGTGTAGTTCGCAAGCCTTGGATGGACAACAACCTGAATGATTTGTTCATCATTGCAGAGGTGAACTGCAAACTCCGGTCGTTTAAGACCTCCTTAGGGATACCTACGTGACAGAACACTTCAATCAATGCCTCAGCAACAGTGACGGCCTCTGTATTCTTAAGGCCCGTGGCTTCAGGCCACCGTGTGCTGAAATCAACGATAGTGAGGATATACTTTGATCCATCACTTGCCCTAGGAGAGATTGGCCCATCATTGTCAACTGCTACTCTCTCGAATGGTTCAGAGATTATAGGCATTGTTTTCAATGGCGCAGGACGGACACGTCCCCGATCAGTGGTACGCTGACACACATCACAGGAACGCACAAGCCTAGTTATTTCCTGTCCCATTCCTGGCCAGAAAAAGTCAACATGGATGCGGTCAGAGGTTTTCTTTTGGCCCATGTGACCTCCCATCACTGAACAATGACCTAATTCGAACACTGCTCAGCGATACTGCATGGGAACAACGAACTGCAGTCAAACCTCACCCTGAGGTGTTTGTGACTCATGGTACAGCCATCCTCACTTACGAAGGAACCTGGCTTGACCTCCCTGTGAATACATAATCACATTACCCTCCAGCTTCTTATGCACTGAGGCAAGTGTCGGGTCGGACTGTTATTCTTGTACAACATCTTGACTACGAATCAGATCTTGCAGTGTTGTGACAGTCAGTGGGGTGACACGATTCTGAGCCTTGGCCATGGCTCGTGTTACTACAACAGCCGAAGTCTGAGTAGCAATATCTACGGCACAACTATTTTTGACGCCTGGTATGTTGCCAATAATGAGGTCAAACAAAGGTTCTGGCATGACAACAGCAGCTGTCAAGCCAGTGTAGAGAGGAGATGCTTCCTGGATATGTGCATCAGGGAACAATCTCACTGATCCATCAATAAGTCTAACTTGGATCTGCTTACCTGTGTACTCATAGGGCCGAACTAAACAATGCTTGACGGAGCAACCTGAGGAGCCATTATCTCTCAAGACATTTATGGAAACACCTCCCACAAACCCTGGCAGAACAAGAAAGGCAGTGTTGCTGGTAGAAGGGTCTGAGGAGGTAGCAGCCAGTCATTGATAAGACTGCGAAACGAACGATGCAGCAAATGTGACGCCCTGAGGACTAGATGCCTGAGGGGTCGTGCTCACCATCTGAGGAGTTGGAGCATTGACCACCTGTGATGGAGAGTTCACTGTCGATGGGGGACTAGTGAACTGTGGAGAAGTATTTGTACTGGTGGGGTTGGCACCACTGTGCACTTGTTGTGGAATGAAGGCTGCATTTATATCCTGCCTCTGATACACTAAAGTCAATTGCCCTGGCTGAGGGTTACGTGGTTTGTCCTTGCTCTGCTGCTGTTTGAAATACCGGTACTGCTGCTGGTTAGGGTTCTGCTTGTCGTACCACTTCCACTCAGGTTTCTGGGTATTTTGCCCCTGGTCCTTCTTCTGCAATTTGTTTGGACCTTGGCCGTTATTCTGAGAACAGCCTTGAAGCTGGGGTTCAGTCTGAGATGGTTTCCCAGATTCGTTAGCTTTCTTGTTCCAGGTGTGTTGCTTACGAGTTTGATACCCATATGCAGTGAAGAATGCATCAGCCTTCTCCACCATTTGGCTGGCATCCCTTACCTGGCAGATCTTAAGCTGAGCCATAAGCTCAGCAGGCCACGACTTTTCTAGGTGCTTGCACAGCATAAGGTCAATTATCCCCTCTCACATGGGAGAGGTTTCATCTTTCTCCATCCACTCATCTAAGTAAGCAGTAAGTCGATCAAGAAACTGAACAGCAGTCTCCTTTTCTTGCAGACGTGCCCTCATAAACTGACTCCTGGCGTCGTCAACTGTGAGACCGTACTCTTTGATGAGTGTAGCCTTCATCATCCCATACGTGAGATTGTCTCCACGAATTCTGTGGAGAATATCGAGGGCAGGGCCCTCAAACAAGCTAAGAAACTGGAGCCATGTAGCTGCCTCATCTAGATGGTACAGCTGCGCCATGTCTTCGAAACGAGCTATGAATGGCTTGATTCGCTCGCCTTCCTTGTATGAAGAAGCCTGAGGCGTGGGGTTGCCAGAACATGTGCAGGGAGAGTGCTTGTGGAGCTTGAGTTAGCTGCACCAGATGTGTCAGAAGCCAAGGAGTCTTGCTTGAGCTTCAGCATCTCAAGTTCATATTTCTCACTTGCCTCATGCTCGGCACGTTCATGTTCTCGTTGTTCTTGCTCGTGTTCACGTTCTCTCTCTCGTTGTTCTCGCTCGTGTTCACGTTCTCTCTCTCGTTGTTCTCGCTCGTGTTCACGTTCTCTCTCTCGTTGTTCTCGCTCGTGTTCACGTTCTCTCGTTGTTCTCGCTCGTGTTCACGTTCTCTCTCTCGTTGTTCTCGCTCGTATTCACGTTCTCTCTCTCGCGTTGTTCGCATTGGTTTTGGTCGTGTTCACGTTGTCTTTCACGTTCCTCGCACTGCTCTCACTCGTGTTCGCGTTGAATTCTACGCTTCTCATGGGCATCACTCTCACGCTGTTGTTCGTAACTAAACCATGAGAGCACATATTCTTTAATTTGTTGGGGATCGGTAAGCCCCATATCTTTGGCTTCCTGTACATATATATTAGTGGTCATGATGCTAACTTAACTAAGGCTGAGTGGACTAAAGACTGAGTACTGACTGCTATTTTGCAGAGAACTGCTAATAATCAAACGTGATGAATATAGGCACAGGTTGGTGGGGACCAGTTTTATCTAGTTAAACTGGTAAAGAAAATAAGAAAAAATATGCAACTGATTGGAAAAACTATTACTTAAAATTAATAGAAATGAATCAATAACCACCAGTAAGATAGAGCCTATAGACTTTAATGATAACAAATACCTAGGTGTGAGTGAGTATTATCTCGTTAATAACTTTAGATCTAGGAGTTAATATCCTGGAATAAGGTCGCCAGATGTCACAGGGGAACTAGTGAATTTATGATTAAAAAATGCTAAATATTCCTTGAAAGTAGAGACAAGGAATCGACTTGTGAAAATCAAGTAGTAAGTTTTACTTTATGCTGAATTACTTTGCCGATTCTCTAAGGATGAGAATTTATAAACTTTCTCAACAGTACACAGCAGAGACTAATTACTCATGAGTGCTGCTTGTAGTACTGTTAGCCTCTCAAGAAAGTGACTACACCCCTGACAATCAATTACTAATGCTAATAATAATAGGCAGGTTCTTGCCGGTGCTTAACTCCTGGCTGGCACAACGGATTTAAGTTTGATACAAAAGAACTGGCCTAAGTACGGTACCAGTTATGAATAATGTAAGGAGTTTGTGCAAGCTAGGAGTGGCAACTATAATAAGCTTAATGTGGATAGATAAAACACGGGTCTAATTACATTAAGCTCAAAGAAAAGAACTGTAAATTTATTGATTACAATAAAATAAATTTATGTTATATGAATCTCAAAAATGAATTCAAAAGGGGAATTCACGGTCACTAGGGGACTCATGAGTTCAAATAACAAAGAGAATACACTCACTCATTCAAAAGCTAATAAAACTTAAGCCTAGAAGAAGAACGGAAATACTGGTCAGTGGAGGGGATCCGAACTAAAAGTCTGGGCGCCTGCGTGATGAACGCCAAACGCTGCTATTCACTAAGCCCGCTTCACCAATTCACCGTCTAGGTGGAGATTCAGGAATTCGCTGTACAACGGAGATGCTGCTCTACTCTCGGCACAAACGGTCCTATCCTCGAGGCTACTCGAAGCTGACTGAGTTCAAACTGCGAAAGGGGGCAAGAGATGGCCGTGTTTTGCCGGAAGTAGGCGTGGCCTAACTTCAACGGTCAACGGAAAGAGGGCGAACGATATAAAAATGCAATAAATCACTCAGTGAAAGCACTAATGTCGTGGATAAGAATGGTCACTTGTGAAACAGTGACAAATGTTCTAAAAACCATCCCGATCAAAATGAATACGAAGACGGTTGAACTGAGTGATGCGCATTGGGAGTTCCACTAGAGTTCGTGGTTTTCTCACCAAAGCACAATGTCACGAATTTATATAAATACTATTCTATTGCCAGACGCCTCAATCCCGTTTGGGGTGGCCACAAACAAATCGCCTCCAAGTCGCCCTGTCCCCCGCCATTTCACTGCCCTGCTCCCAACTCACACCCCCCTCTCTCATTTACCTCTCCACCCCATCCCTCCATCTCATCCTCGGCATCCCCCTCCCTCTTCCCCCCTCCACCTCACTCACGTACACTCTCTTCGTCAGTCTTTCACCCTCCATCCTCTCCACATGGCCAAACCACCTCAGTGTGTTCCTCATAACGCTTCCTATCACATCCAAATCCACACCACAACGCTCCTTTATATCCTCATTCGTCAGCCTGTCTCTCCACGTGACTCCACAGGCTCCTCTTAAATAACTCATTTCCACTGCTCTCACTCTTGACTTGTGTCCTTCCAACAATGTCCAAGCTTCACTTCCGTACGTTAGAGTTGGTATCACAATACTGTCATGTAGTAACTTTTTCACTTCCATGCTCACTTCTCTGTTTCTTATCACTGCTTTCAAAGAACCAGCAACCTTTCTTCCCTGCTGTACCCTTTCAAGCACTTCACCCTCCAAACCTCCATCCTTACTCATCACACTACCCAAGTACTTAAACGTACTCACATTTTCCAATTCCTCACCATCCAACCTCGCTGTACATTCACTAACTTCACCTCTCTCAAAGACCATCACTTTACTCTTCCCTACATTCACCTTTAGATTCCGTTTCTTACACACTCTCTCAAACTCATCCACCAAGCCTTGCAGCTCCCCTTCGTCTTCACTCAACAACACAGTATCATCTGCAAACAACAGTACAGGGAGTTTCCAAACACTATCCTCTCTCACCAGGGCCACTCCAACATCCACTACCCTACCTTGTACCTCTTTTATTACCCCATCCATGTACAGATTGAACAACCATGGAGACATGACACATCCCTGTTTCAAACCAACTTTCAAAGAGAAAAATTCACTAGTTCACCATCACTGCACTGCAGGCTTCGCACCATCGTACATACTCTTCACAGCATTCAACAACTTCCCATCTACTTCATATATTCTTAACACTTTCCACAATCCTTGTCTATCCACCCTGTCATATGCTTTCTCCAAAATATAAATACACTCGCGCGAATTCGTGACACACATGGCCATGCGAATCTGCCCATTTGGTTGGGGCCCTGGGCAAGTATTGGGTCCTCCCCAGCCCTCTAGAACGTTTGCCATAATTTAGTGATTTTAGATAGGGGTATTTGGGGGACACCTAACCCGGCCAAAAACCCCGGTCATATGATTACATCCAGTGCAGTAAATGGTTTCATGGGTACAGGAAACCATTTGGCTTGTCACTCAGTGTAGAAACCATAAGGCAACACTACACTGAGTGAGTGGATGATGGGCGCCCCCACCTACCACAGTAAAGATAAATCCTTGAGTTGAAGAGACTGCAGGTAGCTACGCCCCTACCCCCCCCCCACACACAAAAAAAAGGTATCACGTCATAACACTTGGCATCTTGAAACATAGACGATGTATAATGAAGTATAGTGATACATATCACTATACTTCGTCCATGTTTCAAGATGCCAAGTGTTATGGCGTGATACTTTATTATTATTATTATTATTATTATTATTATTATTATTTGGAGAGGGGGCGTAGTTACCTGCGGTCCCAAGCCGAAGATCTATCTTTATATTTTTACTATTACCTACAGATGGGTTTATTCAGCTGAGAGACTTCCTGGGCTTGAGGAATAGCCCTTATTGACACCTTCACTCTGGTGAAGTATTTTGTATTAAGACTATTCCAGTACCACTGGCAAATTTTTATTAAACTTAGGAAAGATCCGTAGTAGT
Source organism: Coenobita brevimanus (assembly GCF_032717465.1). Lineage (NCBI taxonomy): Eukaryota > Metazoa > Arthropoda > Malacostraca > Decapoda > Coenobitidae > Coenobita > Coenobita brevimanus. Next base: position 11,937,985 of record NC_136954.1, read on the forward strand.
GAAGGGGTTAAGGAAAACTGTCTTTAATATTTCCAGCTGAAAAAATCTCCTCTTCGCTTAATAAAATCGTTTAGAGGTAACAAGAATAAACTAAAGCGTATGTCACCAAATTCAAGGAGTTAAGTCCTTTAGTGTAAGAGAGCCTTGGCTTAACGTTAGATAAAGTCCCTCATTGTTAGCAAGAGTATAAACAAATGACACCGTATCGTGTCATGTAAGGCAGTACGCCTTATGACGAGTTAGTGTTATCGTTTTTTTTTTTTCCGAATCTTTATCAGTGTATCATAGCGAGGGTGGTACCTGGTATGAAGAGAACACTATGCCAGGATGTGGGAGTGGGAAGACCAACGAAAGAAAAAAAGAAATGGATTCACGAAAAGTAGCCTAGTGAAACGTAAGTACCGTAAAAGGGGACAATTTTGGTTAAGGAGTGTTTGGAAAGTTTAGTACACGGAATGGAGAAAATGGCCAATGAATGTGTAAAAATTAAATGAGAGCACTAAGCATTTTTCATTTTCTTTAGGAAGAGGTAATATGTAAAAATTCGTGTAAGAACATGTAATGGACGAAGAGAGAATTCGAAAGATGGAAAGGTAGGGGCAGATGGGCAGAGTAAAAGTGATGAATGGGAATAATAAAAGCACGAGAGAGAGAGAGAGAGAGAGAGAGAGAGAGAGAGAGAGAGAGAGAGAGAGAGACCTGTAAAATCCTTGACACAGAATAGAGGGCTGAATATAGAGGCAGCAGGAGTGCAAGACGTGTGTTAACTAGTGCCACTAACAGCTTATGTGTGAGACCGGTAAGGTATGGTAGGAGTGAGAAGTATAAATGAAACGAATAATTTTGTTGGTTTCATAGAAAACAAACATAATTACTATGAGAGAGGGGGGTGTGAGCTGGGAGCAGGGCATTGAAATGGCGGGGGACAGGGCGACATGGAGGCGATTTGTTTGTGGCCACCCCTTGCTGGATTAAGGCGTCTGGCAATAGATAGATATATAGACAGACAGATAGTTTCATAGAATGGATAGGTTAAGAAATTTGGATAATCATGAAAAGATAGTTGAAGAGTAGAAGATTAAGCTGTGCTTAGGCTAGATTATAGAGCCACAAAAAATTTACATGAATATTAATGATAAAAAGAATATGCCATTTTTAATTATCGAGTTTAAGACTAGGAGGAGGCTTAGACGACCAAGGACGTGGATGGCTGTGACAAGTGAATGTGTGAATAACAGACTTGGAAGTTAGGACTGGCATGTATGGCGATGCATATGACAAAGGTCAAGCGCCTTTATCAACTTGGCAGTCTGTTTTCTGCCTCACAGTCATTAAGCTGTGGGGCTGAATAGTATTTCGATGGCTTGAGTGAGAACTAAACAGGTCCATACTTCTCCTCACTGAGCACTGGTTATAGTTCTGCATTTTTGCTTTCCTTATACGTTATTTAGACGCTTCGCACATCATAAGTATACTTGTTTAGAAAGTCACTTGGATGATGATAACAGTGATAGATCATATATATTCCTGCAAACAGCACAATGTACATTTTATCAACTGACGTCTGTTCTGAATCTTCTCCAGGGTAGCTGCGGAAAAAAAGTGAATCCTAATACTTGCAGTGTTTTCACGCAATAGCTACCATTTTCTGTATGGCAGCACCACGAGATCTGTATCTCGTGCATACGTGCGTCGGTGTGACTGAGTGTGTGTGTGTGTGTGTGTGTGTGTGTGTGTGTGTGTGTGTGTGTGTGTGTGTGTGTGTGTGTGTGTGTGTGTGTGTGTCAGAACCAGCCTTTCTCATCTTTCCTTACCCCTCCTGTCATCAGTCGCCCCTTCCTTCACCCCACACTCCCCATGCCTTTCTCCTGCTACTGTCTCCAATCCCCCACTCCTCTTTTCTGCAGCTGCACCCATCATCATCCTAACCCTCCCTTCAGCTCCATCATGTAGTGCTGGAAAGAACTTTTTATACCACCAGAAGTAAGTGATATTGCCTACCTGTTACACCACATCACGAAACTTAAACAGTATCTACAATTACACTGTTTACCATTCACGTCCAATTTCTCCATATAGCTATATATATTTATGTCTCTATCTATATGTACTATTGGCAGCATATGAACCTAGTACAGTATAAGAGTGTAGCTTGTGTCTGGCAGTTAGTACGGTACGCCTGTAACCCGTGACGTATTCACACATTTGTTTTATCAAGGAGGATGAATGAATGGTTTACTAATCACTGTTTAAAACTGACACGTAGTTACGAATCATATAATTAGAAGATTATACAGCAATATAAGTAAACACGCGTACGGGTGCTTTCCATTACAGTATTATCATAGCTCATTTCGCTGACAGATAAACTTCAGGTGCAATGATAACCAAATGATACAAAGAGATTTCTGTATCATAGACTTACCTCATAATCGCCTCTGTCTTGCGTTGTCAGATGGTGGAGCACACTTTTCAGCAATGATTTAATTCATACAAAAATCAGATCGTTTCCATAAAGCGTATAATGGCATTTTTTGTTTGTAAAATTAATGCGTCATAAGCAGATGACGTCTTATTTCCATTAGAAGGAGAGGTTCAAGGGCATTATATACTCACAGGACCCATTTATTCCCATTGCAGTAATTATAATATACTGGTTATAATGACAGTTCAGCCAAATATTTCACTCAAAAGATGACTCAATGTATAAAATGTGCAATATATACCATAATTATAGATACAATGTTCATCATCATCATCATCCAATCCTGTGTTGCCCCATGAGGAGTGTAGGAGCCCGAGGCAAGGCAAGGTGGTCCTGACATTTAAGATGAGAGTGACCAGCCATACCCATCCCTGAGTGGCATTACATGAGCAATAAATCCCAACCATACCTTGGATACAAACCTGCCCAGGCTCAATCCAATTGGCGTGCCTTAATTACCCACTAAACCATCAGGCGCCATAATTTGGTTTTATATATATATATATATATATATATATATATATATATATATATATATATATATATATATATATATGTGTGTGTGTGTGTGTGTGTGTGTGTGTGTGTGTGTCTCCGACTCTGGGCAAAGGCTTCAGGGCCTATATCTCTGGGGCAGTAGCCCATCCCAAGGCCCAGTAGTCCTCCTACACCTCCACATGTCACTACTTTGGCGCTAACACACACCGTCCATATTGAATACATGCTAAGGCTGTCTCATACAGGACTAGTGTATTGGTATTAGCGGGGGTACTTTTATGACATGTCGGTGGGTCATCTGGTAGATCAGGAAAGTCTGCTTTTTTATGAAATTCAAATCCTTAAACTGTTCCCTGCCCCAGCCGGGATTCGAACCTGGGTCCATCACGACTGCAGGCCGCCTCTCTACCGATTCAGCCACCGCCTCCCCCATGGTTACCAACCAGTGTGGTAAATGGTTTCCTGGCGTATACTACAGGAAACCATTAGGCTTGTCATTCGGTGCAGAGTCACCCGTAGACAGAAGGAAGAGGAAAGAATGAAGGAAAGAAAGACAAGAGAAAAGAGTGAAGGAAAGAAAGAAGAGGAAAGAAGGAAGGAAGAGAGGAAACGGCAGTCACCCAAGAGCAGCACTACATCGAGTGAGTGGATGGTGAGCGCCCCCACCTACCATTAATACAACGTTTAATGGCAATATTTTTGTTTCATCAGATCGATGTATACTGTGTTTGGCTCATGCCTGTCGTAATCTGTCGCAGCTGTGTCCCATAGGAAACAAGTACACCATCTACACACGGTAAAGAGAGCCTCCCACTCATGCTCCATTTCACAGTAGCTCATTGCTGCAAGGCGCCATGTCCAAAAGGGGCCAGTCCAACTCACTCCACTTGACGTAGGAACGATCACTCTGTGGTCTAGAACGGCAGTTGGAGCTGTAGGTTAGCCTTCACTCTCGTACTGGAGATGTAATCTACTTGAGACTTGAGTTTTCGACTATGTAATTTTTCGACTTTAAAAGGATACCAACATAGGTGTCATTTAATGTTCATGAATATGATAGGCAACCTATCGTTCTTTACGTTGGGATTACAGATGAGCTTGTATAACACATACAAAGGCATAGTGGCTAATCCATTCTCCAGGCCAAATGGTCCATCATCGTCATCATAATCATCATCATCATCATCATCATCATCATCATCAGCAGCAGCAGCAGCAGCAGCAGCAGCAGCGGGAGCTGCCTTTAGCTGACTGCTACAAGAAGAAAGGCTTTCCTTACTGTAGCCTGCTGGATTTTTTGTGTGTGACTCAGGGCATAGGGCTAAAAGCCCATTCCCCAGGCCCAGCAGTCTTCCTGTAAACCATACACCTCCACATGACAACGGAGGGCAGTGGCAATGATTCGACCCTTTGTCTCAGCTAGGTAGTTGATTCGACAACGCCTGGAAGCAGTTAACATTACACAAGGGTAAAGTGATTCTATTTCTAAGACAGTAATTAAGAGGTCAGTGTCATAAGAAAAGGCCAACGTTAATATCTTCAGTTAAATTCGAACCAATACGCGTTGAATGGTTGAGCGTCCAAACTGGATTTTACAATACTCGGTCGAAGGTAAAGGCTACAGGATAGGGGCAAAGTTACGACCATAGACAAATTGTGTGGCACGGATGTTGCACTCTGAGCTCTCCTTATTGTTTACTCTGAAATTAGTTTTGCATGAACAAGGAATATGTTCTGATTAACGGTAAACAACTGTTTTAGAAATGTCATATATAATACCTTAGTGGAATCTACATTATAATTATTGATTTGTATATAAACAGGCATGTGTGATGCTTTCTGTAATACTAAACCTGCTGTTATTTCTCCTCCAGCAAAGTATCTTCCCGCAGCTTGTTAAGGAGAATATTTTTTCGTCTGTGAATATGAGTCCAGTCAATAAGATCTTCCTGCACAAGGTTCTCTGTGAATCTACATCTGCCCTCACAATGCCGAGGTGTTAGTTACTGTTTTTTGGCCGATATCCTGTGATGAATACCATCAACAACTAGCTCAGTCTGAGCAGTCACATCTAGCTGTATATAGTTGTTTCCATATAGCAGCCGCGTTGGTAAAAGGATTATTTCTGCAGCTTCTCGTATCTGTTGATCATCTTTGACCGTGGTCTTCCTTGGTGGTCATTCTCTCGGCTTGTTGTTCAGGTCTCCGCTTTCTGTCTAACGCGTCAGCCATAATGAAACTGTTGTCTTTGATATTCCTAGGGTGTTGACAACCACCATTACTGAGTTTCCACTCTCTTGCATGCCAATAGTTCGACCTCGAAGGACGAGACTGTCTTGTTGCCGGTTCATCATTTATATTTCTACTGTGCTAGGTTTGTGACAGATATTGGCAGCGTCTTTCATCTGCAACACAAACAACATCAAACCATCATTAACCATAACCAAATACCTATAAAAGACACAGCGACTTAGAAGTTTGTGACATCCCCACTGTCCCCGCTTACCCCCGGAGAGCCCTGTGGCACTACGGACTGGTGACAGAACTAGGGTTAGCTCTGATGTGAAGTGGTTTAGGGAAGAGAGACAGAGAGAGAGAGAGAGAGATAGTCAATAAGAAAAGCTTAATGACAGCAGTAGGGTTTTGAGGCAGATAACCACTATGGATTTAATATATAAGGAGAACTGATTCTGCCACCTCCATCCCCCTTGGGCAGAAGGGAGTGGGGGGGAAGACGAGCTGGCTGTTTAGAGGGGAAAGGGGAGAGTGAGAGGGGTAGTTCAAGGGAGGGAGTGGGAGGGGGAGAAGATGGGAATGAGTTTCCAGCAATGAAAAAGTTGACAGAAAGGGAAGGGAGGATTATTATTTATGAAGGCAGTAGGAGCCAGTAACCATATCATCGTATGACGTGTTACTTTTGCAAACTGAAAATGCCATTATAGTTTATAGAAACGACCTGATTTTTGTATCAAATAAATCATTAATGAAGAGTGTGCTCCACAATCTGATAATGCAGGACGGGAACGATATTAAGGCGAGTGAGCACTCACTGAATCAGTCTGTGATACGAAACCTCAATATTATTTGAATATCATTGAAGTTTATCCATTAATGGAATGAGCTGTGAGAATAATGGAAAACCCCCATATGTAGGGTTTCTTAGCCTACAGTCTTCTAAACATATGCTTCGTAGCTATGTGTCAGTTTTAAACAGTGATCTGTAACCCATTCACTCATCCTCATGGACACAACACGTGTGAATTCGTCACGGGTCCCAGGCGTACCAACTGTAAGACCCAAGCTGCAGTCTTATACTGTACCAGGTTCATATGTGCCAGCAGTACATACATTACATACATGCATACATACCTACGTGTATATCTATCTGTCTGTCAGTTATGGACATATACGGTATATGGAAAGTTTTTCATACTTGAGCTGGGAATCGAACTAGGGACTCCTACACAGAAGCCAGGCACCGATATCACTAGGCTATGCCATGGTGTGATAAGAGTTGCACCACCTGAATTGTATGCAGAACCAGCTAAATCCATTATGGGAGGATACGTTTCAACCTGTGCCCATATGATGATACATATTTCAGAGCCAACTGGATTTTTACTTAGCCCCACGCAATTCAGCAAGTGACATAGCAGTTTTAATATAGCCCTGTTGGTATATGTGCCTTCCCATATGTGACAGATTTTACACGCGTGGACATATGTAGACAGTTTTTAAGGCTCTAGCCGGGAGTCAAATCCGGGACTCCTAGGTAGGAGCCAGACACTATCAATATGCCATGGCGTGATCAAAACTAAGTCACCTGAATTCTATGAAGATCCAGGTAAATCTGTATGGGAGTGGAGAGAGAAACCTGTACTTTACACAGGAAAAATCATCCAATATATTACCACTGTGCCGGGAATCGAACCAGGGACTCTCATGTTAGAGTCAGGCAGCAGTCTGCTACACCAGAAGCAGATAGAAGTTAGCCTACCTCACATTGTCACAATCTTGTAACTGTCCCTCCACATCCACTTTGGGCCTGAAGAGGCTGAGTGCCAGGGGGTTATCTCAGCCTCTTCAGGCCCATACTGGGGGCAGTGGGGACATTGGTTACAGGATTGCGAAAATGTGAGATGACTTTTACCTGGTCTGGTGTAGTGGATTGCTGCCTGGCTCTAACCTGAGAGTCCCGGGCTCGATTCCCGGCATAGTGGTAACATATTGGACTATTATGGGAGGATGTATTTCAACCCGAACCCATATGATAACACATTTTAGAGTCATATAGATATTTGTTTAGTGCCACACAATTCTGCGACACAGCAGTTTTTGATCTATCCCAGCCAGTGCATCCATCTTCCCTTATGATGGAGAACCCCACCGAAGGGGAGCTTACAGTGTTGGTGGGGCTTGAAGTATAGTCAGTGTGGTTCCCTACTGTGGTTGCCTGGGGCTGCCTCATTAGGACTGATATCCATCGATCTCATGGACCAAGTGCCCCCCCTTTATCACCAGTGAAGGGGGTACGCTGATGGTGACGATATTCCCTGCCTGGTCATCTAAGGGCAGAGATATTGACCTCCCATGTGTGTCCCCTGCGTGGTATCTCGTGATGGTAAAAAGTTGCCTGGTGGTTGAGTGATGCACATGATGTGCCCTGTGGCTAGCAACACGCTTCTTTGGTTGCTTGGGCTGGCTAGATGGGTGGCTTGGCGAGACCAGGTCAAGTGAGTCTGCAGGTCATTTTTTTGGCTAAGGTCAAGTAGGCACAACATGGCCTGGCATTCTATTGGTCCGGTGCTGCCATTTCACTGTGTGGTGTTACCCGTGTACAGTAAAGTCTCCGTACAACATAAGATAGATTATGTGGAATCTCGTGTTGAATCAAGTTCGTGCAAAAACGTGAGATAAATTTACATGTAAAATAGGGGGTTAGGTTCTGGGAACCCCATATTTTTCCTTTTAAAAATATAGAAAAAGATCAGTTTTATTATCAGTATTTCTGAAGGGAAGGAGCATTGTGGTGTGGATGTGGATGTGATAGGAAGCATTGGAAGAAACACACTGAGGTGGTTTGGCCATGTGGAGAGGATGGAGAGCGAGAGACTGACGAGGAGAGTGTATGTGAGTGAGGTGGAGGGGGAGAGAGAGAGAGAGAGAGAGAGAGAGGGGGAGGCCAAGGATGAGCTGGAGGGATGGAGTGGAGAGGTATATGAGACAGGAGTGTGTGAGCTGGGAACAGGGCAGTGAAATGGCGGGGGACAGGGCTACATGGAGGTGATTATTTGTGGCCACCCCTTACGGGATTGAGGCGTCTGGCAATAGATGGATAGACAGAATTTCAATATTGATGTTACTTGAGCTCTTTCCATTTTGTTACTGTAAAGTCCCCATGTCCACGCATGCTGGTGGATTTTAATGCATGGATTTTACTTTGATTCGTTAGCCATTATTTCATCCTATTGTATACAATTTTATTAAATTTTATTACAGTGCAAATGTCCTTGACATCACATACAGTTGCAGTTTATTTTATGGTTTTCATAAGGAACCACTAACCAGCAAAGCAATCAGCTCTTGGATTTGAAAAAGGCTCAGAATCATCATTTTGTGTTTAAATCCGTTGCTTACAACATACTGTAAGACAATTATATGTAAAAGATACGCATTTACCGCTGACACACAAGAGCTCTTAAGGGGGGAAAAGTTTTCACACACTGGGGCTCTTTCTTTACCCCTGCACAATTGTTGACTCTATACAGGGGTTTTATCCGCCCCTGTGTGGAGTACAACTCTCATGTGTGGGGAGGCTCCCCACGTACAGCTCTTCTCAATAGGGTGGAGTCAAAGGATTTTCGTCTCATTAACTCTCCTCCTCTTACTGACTCCCTTCAACCTCTGTCTCTACGCCGCACTGTTGCATCTTTATCTCTTTTCTATCGCTACTTTAATGGTCACAGCTCCTCTGAACTGTCTGCTCGCATTCCTCCACCTCTACGACGGGCGCGTAGCACCCGTCTGGCAGCAAACTCTCATCCCTTTTCTGTCCAACTCTCTAATGCAAGAGTTAACCGTTACTCCCAGTCTTTCATTTATGCAACAGGTCAACTCTGGAACTGTCTCCCTCTGTCTGTATTTCCTGCTGCCTATGATCTCCAGTCTTTCAAATGCAGTGTGTCCAGGCATCTCAAAATGATCGGATCTTGAATTTGGCTCTCTATTGTATTTTGTTTTTCTCTTGGAGGGAACTGTTACTGCGGGCTCATGGCCTTTGGTTCCTTCTTCCTCGCATTAAAAAAAAAAAAAAAAAAAACTGTCATATGCATTCCCCAGATCCATGAAGGCCGCATACAACTTCTTTCCGTTCTCTAGAAACTTTTCCACAAAAGATCTAAGAATGAATATTATCTGATCTACACAACCTCTTCCCTTCCTAGAACCTCCCTGTTCTTCTCCAACTAATTCCTCAGTTATTTCCCTAACTCTGTCAGTAAGTATCTTACCTAATACTTTTCCTATTACACTAAGAAGATAAATGCCCCTATGATTACCACACACTTCTTTTTCGCATTTTCCTTTGTACAGGGGAATAATTATACCTGACCTCCATTCCTTCAGGACTCTACCCTCCTCCCACGCCAACCTGCGGATCTTCCACATCCATTCTACTACTATCTCTCCCATGCTTCAGCATTTCACCACACACTCCATAAGTTCCTTGGGCTTTCCCCATTTTAACTTTCTTCTTTGCATCCATAACTTCCATCCTACTGATTTCTTCCTCTCTTCTCACATCCCTCCTTTTCCCAGCCATTCCTCAGCCACTTATACTCGCATTACTTTCATTCTCTATGTTCAACAATTCCTTAAAGTGTTCTCTCCATCTGCTCACTTTCTCCCTTCTCCACTAGCAATCTACCATTTTTATCTTTCACTCCCCAACTAACTTCTTTGGCACCCTGTCTGACTCTCTTTACCTCTTTCCAGAACATTTTTTTACATTCCCTCCACATTACACTCAAGTTCCTTCCAAATTTCTCATCCACTCTCATCTTTCTCTTACTAATCTTTTCACCTCTCACTTCCTCTCTACATATAACTCTCTCTTCCATCTCTCAACTTCTTCCACGCCCCTCTTCCGCATCCACTCACTATATGCTTTCTTCTTTTGTGCCACTGCCTCTCTCACATCTTCATTCCACCATGTTTTTCCCTGCACCCCGTTTTGTCTTTCCCTCACCCCACACACCACCTCACATCCTGCACAAATTTCTTCCGTGAATATCTTGCACACACCTTCCATGTCCGTCCTTTCTCCAATCAATATTTACCCAATTGCTCCTCCATTTCCCTCTCATATTCTGCCTTTTTTCCATCCTCTTGCAAGTTTTCCACCCTCCTTGTATGAACTACATCCTCCTGTCCTTCCCTTCTTCTGTTTCTCCACTTCATTTGGACTCTGACTCTGGTGGTGGTCAGAAAGTCCACTCCCCCAACCTCTATATACTCTTGCATCCATTACGCACCTTCTTATTTTTTCATCCACGCACACATAATCAATCGTTGCCTTCCGTTCATTCAGTTCACCACCCACTCTTGTCATCACTCGCCATGAATATCTATGGATCTTTTTGTGCCTGAAGCATGTATTAGCTATCACCAACCCTCTCCCGGCACAATGTCCACTAAAGTACTACCATTCTCATCCATCTCTGCAGGCACACCCCACTCACCAGCTACTCCATCCACTTTTACATTCCCTACTTTTCCATTCGTATCTCCAATCAAAAACACTTCCTCATTCCTTTCAAACTTTTCCATGCACGCTTCCACATCTTTCCAGAACTCTTATCTCACTCTGCTTGCACGATCTTTTGCATTGGCGCATATGCGCACACAATCGCCCACATTTGTAGTCCAACTTTCAAGCGTACCCATACAATCCTTGAGCCAACTGATCCATACTCTCTTATCTGTTACTCACAACAATACACACTCCTTCTTTTGCCCTCTCATTCTCACCTATTTCTGTGCATATACTCCATCCATACTCCCAGTCTCACACTCTCACCTCCCTATTTAGTTTCAGTTAATCTACATACATCCACTTTCGCACCCTCAAGCACCTGGACAATCTCTCTTTCTTTCACCTCATCATTTGCACCCCTTACATTCCATGTAGCTATCAGTACCATGTCCTTTGTTCAGTCCTTAGTCGTCACCTTTTGGTCAGTCCTCGTCCGAGGCCTCTTGTTCGTATTTATAGTTAGTTGTTTTCCGGGGAGGGGAACTGACTCCCCGCCAATCCACTTGTTGTCACGTAGGGAACATATGTTGGTTGGTTATAGGGTTGCCGCCCAGAGTTGTAAATGCTTTCCTGGCAGGAGATCATTTGGCTTGCCACACAGTGTAGAGCTACCCTAAAAACAGAGTACCATTACATTAAGTGGGTGGATGATGGGCGCCCCCACCTACCAGCAGCACCCCCACCTACCGCCTTTCAACCATCACTGTGTATATATAAACAGGTATACAGGGTGCTTGAAAACGACACCATCAAAACCTCAGGGCGCAATATGTAGGGAACAATAAGTAAAAACTTCTAAATAACCAATGTCCTAGAATATACCACTTACGAGATAAAGGCAGTATTAAAATATAAGTGATTCCAAGCCCAGACCATGGACGGAAATGGCGGCACTTGTCCGAACACAGATACACGTCTCACCTCCTCCATCCCCCCCACTCCCCTCCCCGACACACACACACACACACACACACACACACACACACACACACACACACACACACACACACACACACACACACACACACACACACACACACAAACACACACACACACACACACACACACACACACACACACACACACACACACACACACACGAGCTATATTAGCGCGCGCGCAAATATAACTATTAAATTATTATTGTTGTTATTGTTATTGTAGTTGTTGTGTTATTAGTTGCAGTAATTTCGTAGCCTTTTATTGTCATTATCACCAGCATAATCATTACTATTATGAATTATCAGTTTTATAATCAATCATCTCTGGAACTACAATTAGCTAAGAGACATTAGGTTTAGAAAATCTTTATTTTCTCCATCCTTTTACAGCATGTGTAATTTTTTCTAATGTGTACAGAGTCATGATACATACAGGGCAATTTACAATAAATGTTCGAAATGCCTTCCCCCTACTTCAATGAACAGAGTACATCGTCTGACCGTTGATTGCCTCACTCGATTTAGCACGCGAGAAGGGCTGCGCAGAGTTCCACAGGCACCTTGGACGCGGGGCAGCAAGTCGTCGAGTCTGTCAACTGGCGTTTCATACACGAGCTGTTTCAAATGACCCCACAGAAAATAATCAAGAGGGTTTAGGTCTGGTGACCGTGCTGGCCACGAAACTGGGCCGCGATGTCCAATCCACATGTCCTGGTAATTTGTGTTTAAAAAATCGCGGACGATGTTGCTTGTGTGGGCAGGTGCTCCATCGTGCATGTACCACATTCCTCTTCTTACCGACAAAGGTACGTCCTGAAGAAGCAATGGCAGGTCATTCTCCAAAAAAGACCTGCTAAACGACCATGGAGAACATAGGGGCCTATTACATAATCTCCTAATATTCCACACAACACACAGGGATTAAATCTCCATTGATGCTTCCTTGACTCAATATGTGTGGATTTACATCATTCCACAAATGCATATTATGAGTGTTGAATATCCCAGTCCAAGTGAAGCTTGACTCATCAGTGTACATAACCTTTTGTGGGAAATCGTCATCCTGTCTTACTTTGCCTAGGAACCACTCACAAAACTGCTGACGAGCTGGATAGTCTTCTGGGGTTAGAGCCTGAACCCTTTGTATGTGAAATGGATGTAAGAGTTGCTCATGTAGAACCTGCCATACTGTGGAGTGGTTTGCTCCTAAAGTCCCAGCGATGTTCCGTGTACTAGTCCTGGGGTTCTCTCCAACAGCTTCCAGCACCTGTTCTTCAAAATCCACTGTTCGAACAGACCGGCCCCGTCCTGTATCAGTCAATCGTACACGTAATTTACCAGATTCTCTCGGTCTCTTACCTATGGCATGAAATGTGGAGAAGTAGGGGTGATGTCGATGAGGATACATTTGTTCGTAGATGCGCCTAGCTTCTCTGTCGTTTCCATATGCAGCACCGTATGCCATGTGCATATCGGCCATCTCCTGGTATGTGTACCTCTGCATGGTGCCAAGCTCCTAGTGTAGGGAAAATATTAATACATGATATAGTTAGGCTCTCAGTGCGGTGATATATGTCATATTTATTCTGACTACACTCAGACAGTTTTATTCAGCTTAGGAATGATCTGTGGCAGTTAAAAGGGTTAACTGAGCTATTTGGTGGCCTAATGATTACTAGGGGTCGTTTCAAAATCGAGTAAATCGTCTAATAGTGGTCAAAATACAATGAAACGGACGTCTCCCTTATGGAAAGGAGTAAGCATGCAGAAACATTCATTTGAGATTTATACTGTGTTTCATAAGGCTCATAGGACTCATAGGGTATTATGTAAATGGTTTTAGGCTATATTTAATAATATGATTTAGCAGAGAGAGAGAGAGAGAGAGAGAGAGAGAGAGAGACCAACATGGTACCTGAGGCAGAGCTGGGGCAAGTATGATAAATATTAAATTTATAAAGAATTTCATCACGTCGTCCGTCCACCTAGCAAAGCAAAGACCTCATATTCTGCTTCACGTCTCAAAGAAATGCTTCGAACACCAATGGTTTACGTGCGTTGACATAAACAAAGAACCAGTAGAATTTTATTTAGAAAACTTGTCTAATGGCCCTCCTATATCATTAAGAAGTGTCCTTAGATGATGTAAAGAACAAAGGCTCAAACATCATAAAGAGGAAAGAAAGAAACACCGTGAGGTTGTGATGGAGTGATGTCCGGTCATAAGACACCAACTTTGGCTTCCTTTACTGCTGTGTAAAAAGCGCTGCCAATTATGTAGCACATGTCTTGCTACGAGGTTGCTACATTTATCCATAGTGTTGCTATTTTCAGTGAATCTAAGATGTTTTCTATTTTTAATGGGGTCAAATATTGTGTAACGAAGGTTCATGAAGTATGTTTGGTGATACGAAATATTCTTATTATGTAATTCATCATATGATTGTTATTTTATGCTCGCCTTACACCCCTGTTTCTGCTACATAACTATTCAGGCATGTAGGCCTATTTCGTTAATGAAGCAACATAGGACATACAGTATATTACATGGCATTTTTGTCTTAACTCTTTTTACTCTATAAGCCAAGAAATGTTGGTGTCGTTTTCAAACACCCTGTATATACATAAACATATATATATATATATATATATATATATATATATATATATATATATATATATATATATATATATATATACATCTGTAAAGTGATTCAACCATCACTGTGTGTCTATCTTTCTATTTGTCTATCTATCTATCTATCTATAGAGATAAACAGATAGATACATAGACATATACAGTGATTCAACTATCAGTGTATATATATATATATATATGTATATATATATATATATATATATATATATATATATATTGTTACATAGCCTATGATTTCATCATCCTTTGTGTAATTTTAACGCACAGTTGCTGCATGTTTGATCACGAGCGTGTTCTGCCTCAGTCCCCCCCTTCTACCGTTATAGTAGAGTAAGTCGTTCTCTCTGTTATTCAGAGCGGGATTTTCAGCTCTTTGTCCCCATGGCTTCATTTGCGCGTCCTTCTTACAAGTTGTATCAAGCTCTCCTGGCCCCTATATAATGAGCTCAGTCTCTGCATCATTGGGGACTTTGATGAATGGTCGTGGAGAGTAAAGACGTGTTTTCTGTGCTCTCCTCTAGCTATAGGGCTGCCTCACCGGCATTAGTTTTCCTTTGTTTTCGCCACTAGGGCGTACTTTCAGTTAGGCTAGCTAGTATTCATTTTCCTCCCCTCCCTCTTAGAGATACAATAGGAGTTTGTATCTTTTCCTGAGTTTACCTTTGCTTACCGCCCACGGAGGGTCCCCCCCACTGATCGCTCTGGGGCGTGAACGGACACGGTCGGGCCTCCCTGGAGTGGTTTGAGAGGGCAACCTCAGATATAGGTGTTTTGCCCCTGGTTGTTTGTCCCTTGATTGTCTTTTCTCCTTCTTCCCACTTCCCCCGTTAGGGGGGGGTGGTTACTATGGAGGACGCCCCTGCTGCCTCCCCCCCCTCAGGGGGGGAGGCAGTCCTGACAACAATAGGAATGACCAGACTGACCACCCCCAGACGGACGAACGCCAGACTCGTGCCCCACTTGATGTCCCAGTAGACAATGCCACCTTTGTCACACTCCATGCACTAGGTTCTACTCCCCTGTCCAGTCTCAATCCCTTCCTTGTCAAGAAGGTGATTGACCACTGTGCGAGAGAGGTCGAACAGGTAAAAAAACTTGTGAACGGAGATCTCCTGATTAAAACTTTTAATTCATCACAAGTGAAAGATTTGCTGAAACTGCGTAAATTCCACTGTTACGATGTCGAAGCCAAAATCCCAGTCTCCATGAATTCTTGCAAGGGTGTTGTCACTTGCAGGGATCTCATGGTGATGAGTGAGGACGAAATCGTAAGTGAATTGGCGCACCAAGACGTAATTGAGGCTAGATTTATTACTCGCTACTCAGAAGGCATAAGGACGAAGACGGCAACTATTGTCCTGACGTTTGCCAAAGTGTCCCTTCCAAGTTCTGTCAAAGTTGGATACGAAATTGTTCATGTTCGGCCTTACATCCCTAACCCTTTGCGTTGCCTGAAATGCCAGCTGTATGGGCATGGTGCAAAGACTTGTCGGGCTTCCCAGCCAGTGTGCGGCAAGTGTGGAAACCAGGGTCATGATGCGGACCATTGTACATCTGCGACAGGTTGTTGCTTTCACTGCAAGGGCACTCACTCCACTTCCTCTAGGGACTGTCCCAAGTGGAAGGAGGAGAAGGAGGTCTGCGCGGTAAAGGCAACTGAGGGCATTTCCTATTACGAAGCTAGGAAAAAGGTGAAGGAGTTGCATGCAACTCCCACGCCGAATAGGTCCTATGCTTCGGCAGTAATGTCCCGTCCTGTGATGTGCTCTGTCGAGACGCAGACTGACCCTGTCTTTCTCCCTCCTGCCGCTCACAGTACATCTCCATCTCGACCTCCTGTCCGTTCCAACTCTCTCACTGACATCCATAAGGCATCAACTTACTCTCAGGCTGCTCCTGCCTCTCCATCAGTACGGCCTAAAACGAAGCCTGACAAGTCTAGTAAAAGTAACATGACCACCCTCACGAAACAGTCACGTCCTCATGTCCTTCCGGTTCCTACTCCAGCGAGGGAGAGAAAGGTTAGCTCTTCCTCGGGGGAGGCTGGGAACCTAGTTATTGATGACAATATGGAGGTTTCCATTAACAAGCACCGGGATAGGTCCCCCGGTAGTTGCTCGCCTGCCGGCGGGCGACAGAAAAAGACAAAGCACACTGGCCCCCAACGAAAATCTTAAACCGTCGCTTTCACTGTATTACAGTGGAATTGTAGAGGTATTGGGAATAAGTTACAAGATATAGCAATCTTGCTGTCAATACACAGGCCAGACGTTGTTTGTTTACAGGAGATGCGCCTGGAGGATCATCCTGATCCTCCACAGTTCAAACACTATCACTCGTACAGAAGATATGAAGGTCACGGAGTTGCCATTTACACACACAAATCACACCCACAAACGGAAGTGATTCTAAATTCTACTCTGGAAGCGGTCGCGTGCAGAGTAAAATTTAATAACACGTATCTGTCTATTTGCTCTCTGTACTGTCCTCCACATGGCCCCATTGATAGTGATGCTTTAAATTCACTAGTGGAACACCTCCCTGGGAATAAGTTAGTGTTGGGCGATTTTAACGCCCATCACTATCAATGGGGTAGCTTGAGGATTGATGGTCGTGGGGAGCAAGTAGCCGACCTAATACTACAGTCCAACCTCTGTCTTCTGAACGATGGTAGAGCGACTCGTGTAGATGATCGTACTGGTAACTTTTCGGCCATTGACTTATCTTTGGCCTCCGCTGGTATACATCAAGATCTCTCATGGGACCCCTACGACGACTCCTTGGGAAGTGATCATTTACCCATCTGTCTTTCTTATACACGCAACATCATTTCGGACCCTCCACCTCCAAAATTTAACTATAAGAAAGCAGATTGGGGATCCTTCTCAAGGATCGCCAATTTAGATATATCTGGGGAGATCATAGATGTTCAGGTCGAAAATATAACCCAATCCATATTACACGCAGCTGAGGCTGCTATTCCCAAGACTTCTACAGTTCATGCGAAGCATAGAGCACATTGGTGGACGCCGGATTGCCGACAAGCATTAAGAAAACGCAATAGGAGATACAGGATTTTTGATAGTCAGCCCACTGAGGAAAACTTTATTGCATACAAACAGGCACGGGCTGAGGCAAGGAGAATAATAAGAAGGGCCAAACGTGACTCCTGGCGGTCCTTTGTGTCCACGGTGACTCGTACAACTCCATTACATAAAGTCTGGTCCACTATAAGAATATTAAATAATAAAGGCCCATATTTTCCAATCACTACCCTTCAGGTTAATAATAACATCTATGACGAGCCCGTGGACGTTGCTAACATCCTCGCCAGGAGTTTTTCTCATGTAAGTAGCTCAGCCAATTATGATCCGCGTTTTCAACATCATAAACGCATGGCTGAGCTACAGATATTAGACTTTGCCACAGAAGACGTAGACTCCCCGTACAACCAAGAGTTTACGCTAGATGAACTGCTCCATGCCCTTAAATCCTGTAAAGACACCAGCCCTGGACCAGACACCAACACGTACGGTATGATCCAGCATCTTAATCAGGACAACCTGATTAAGATGTTAGCATTGTACAATGAGATTTGGGCATCTCGAACGTTCCCAAACTCATGGCACTTTGCGCACGTCATACCGATACCCAAAGAGGCTGGTCGTCTTATGAATCCCACTTCATTTCGTCCTATTGTGTTGACTTCTTGTCTATGTAAGGTCATGGAACGTATGGTTAACAATAGGCTTCTTTTTGTTTTAGAGTCAAAGAATTTGTTAAATGATCAACAATGTGGCTTCCGTAAATACAGAAGTTCACTAGATCATTTAATGAATTTGGAGCATTGTATTGCAGAGGCATTTGCCAATAAAGAATTCATGATAGGGGTGTTCTTAGACATCCATAAAGCCTATGACATGACCTGGCGACACGGTATACTAATGAAGCTCTATGCTTATGGTTTAAGAGGAAATTTGCCTGTTTTTATTTCAAATTTCTTAAGGGACAGAACTTTCTCTGTCAAATTACCCCGTAACATAACATCGGATATATTTATCCAGGAAAACGGGGTGCCACAGGGAAGTGTGCTTAGTCCTACTTTATTTAGTATTATGATCAATGATATTCTGTCATCAGCTCCCATCCCGAGGAATCTTAAATACTCGCTCTACGCTGACGATTGTGCAATATGGCACTCTTCCCGTAATGCACAATTTTCGGCTGGGCGGATTCAAGCAGCCCTTGACTCCGTCCACCAATGGGCCTTGCAGTGGGGATTTAAGTTTTCCGTACGTAAGTGTGCCGCTATAGTTTTCACTAATCGTAACGTACCTAATTTGTGCTTAACTTTGGATAATCAGGCGGTACCTTTTCAAAATTCTGTAAAATTTTTAGGAATACATTTTGATCGTAGAATGAATTTTAAACTTCACGTTAATACTTTGCTTGCTCGTTGTGATAAACCGTTAAATGTCCTCAAGTACCTAGCGGGTACTTCCTGGGGTGCCGACAGAAAATCTTTATTAATGGTGTATAAGTCCCTTATTCGATCGAAGCTAGACTATGGCGCACAGGTGTATGGCTCGGCATCCGATGCCACTCTGAGAGGATTGGATGTGTTACAGAATAAATGTTTGAGAATGTGTCTTGGAGCCGTCCGGTGTACCCGTGTGACTCGTATGGAAGTGGAGGCGAATGTGCCTCCCCTCCGTATTCGCCGTGACCACCTGGCCTTGTCCTATGGCATAAGGACGTTAAGGAAAAGTAATATCGGCAATGTGGCCTGTACCCCCCTGCGTCAATACCACCACCTTCTGCGGGGGGTGCGTCGGCCACTTGCCGCTCGCCTCCACTTACTGACTCAGGAGCTTGATGTGGACCCCAGTGACTGTGACAAGTTGGTGCTTAAAAATATAGCGCCTTGGGAGCCACCTGGCTTTACAGTCGATGTTACATGGCTCCCAGCACCAAAGGCCAAGGCGCCGGAGGCGGAGGTCCACCACTTGTTTCGTAACATCATTGTTCGTCACTTGGGGTCCCATCAATTGTACACCGACGGCTCCAAGTCGAGTGAATGTGTGGGTGCAAGTGTGTGGTCGACTGAATCTGCCCTCAGGTATCGGTTGCCGACTCATACATCTGTGTTTACTTCAGAACTTTTTGCTATTGACAAAGCCATAGACTATGCTCTCAATTCTAGGCATGACTCATTTGTCATATTTTCAGATTCAAAATCAGCCCTTCAGGCAATTGCATCTTGCACTACGGACTCTCATGAGATCCAGGGCCGCATCGTTAATAAGTTGCATTCATGCAACAAGTCATTCACGCTGATCTGGGTGCCTGGTCATTGTCGTATCTACGGCAATGAGCAGGCTGACTTACTTGCAAAGTCGGCTGTGGAGCTCGAGGAGACTTGGGACGTTTCTCGTGATCTACGGTCGAGTCTATCTCTCGGAAAGAAATCAATAAATCTTCTGTGGCAAGGTCAGTGGACCAGACTAATTATTCCAACTTGTAAGCCGTACCTGGGCGACTGGGACACTGCCAACCGTCCCAGTCGCCTAGAAGAAAAAGTGTTGGCACGGCTACGGCTTAATGCCACCATTTTAACCCACATAAAACCATATATGGAAAGACGCTTCCCACCGCACTGTGACATCTGTAATGCGGTGTTATCTATCAGTCATATCATCCTGCGCTGTCGGCGATTTATTCGTGAACGTGCTTCACTTATAAATTACTGCGGCGCAGCAGACGTCCCCTTCACCCTTTCCACTATCCTGGGTGATGGGGACATTGTTATGACTGATAAATTGATGGCTTTCTTGAGAGAGACCGGACTGATCAGAGTGATGTGACTTTTTTACTGTGTGGTTATGGTTTTTATGAACAGTAAATATGTATATATTGTAATATTAATTAGGGTTGACAGTTGACATATTTTAAATAGTTCCTCCTCCCACCGATCTATTTCTAATATAGATGTCCCCTACATTAAGCCAAGTTCCTCGCCTGACAGTCACCAGCTGATGAGTGCAAGTGTGCAATATAGGAAGGTATTGGGCACTTGCAGTCGATGGTAGTCTGCTGGCCGAGGTTCTTCAATTTTTGTACAAATTATGTAAATACATTATATTATCTTGCTTAAGTTATTCTAATTAGGGACGACAGCTGACGTATATGGAAATGTTCCTGACTCGTCTGGTTCCCTTTCATATATTGATGTCCCCTATATTAGGTTGTGCCTCGACTGACAGTCATCAGGTGATGAGTGCAGGTATGTAATGTAGAAAGGCATTACGTATCTGCAGTCGATGGTGTTCTCTTGGTCGAGGCTTTTTGAATATTAGTGTAGGCCTAGTTATTTGTCTCTTAGGATTTAGTATAGGTTAGCGATTTGTCTGTTAGGTGGTTAGTTTCAGGGTCTTTAAATTAGGTATTTTGTTTATAAGTAATATAAGGTTAAAAATATAAAAAATAAATAAAAATAAAAATAAAACTACAAAAAAAATAATAAACTAAAAATTATTATATATATATGTACGTGTGCATGAAAGTGTGTATGTTCATATGCATGGATGTGTGTATGTATGTATGTATGTATATATATATGTTTGTATATATATGTATATATGTGTCAATATATATACACATATATATATCTGCCTTAATGACCAGAGGCTCCGGCCTCAATGGTCGATAGGCAAAAAAAAAAAAAAAAAAAAAAAAAAAAAAAAAAAAAGCATCATTGCCACTTAGATCTGCTCCTCATTTTGTTCACATCTCTGTCCTCCCCTGTACAGTTATTATTATTGTGAATTTCTCGGGAAGTCTCCAACCATCTAGCAGCTGTGTGTGATTTGAGTATAAGTGTTATTGCATTTTTTCTTGTACTGTGTAGCATAAGGTTAATTCTTAGGCCTAGTGAGGTTTTTGATTAATGTTGGGTTTTATGTCACTCATTTTTGATAATAGTTTGTATCTGTAATAATTTATCTGGCATTCACTGAGTATTATCTGGTATCTCATTTTATCAGGGCTGACTTAGATAAATTTACTCTTGCTAATTTCGTGTTAATAGAGGCTATTGCAGTTAACCATATATTTAACCTGTTTATTTGCCATTACATTATCCTTATGAGTCCTGAATGTTTTGTTGTTAGTTTGTGCATTAAACTTTAACTTGTAATTTTACCTAACTCTTTTGTTTTGAACCTGGAACGTTACGGGACAGTAGTGATTTTTAGTATTCTCACTTAAAGTGTACATTATCTTTCTCTGTTCCGTAACAATATATATATATATATATATATATATATATATATATATATATATATATATATATATATAAGTGTGGTAGGTGGTGGCGTTCATCATCCACTCACTTGATGTAGAGCTCCCCACTTCTTCCCTAGCCTTTATCATTCTATTTCTGTGTCTGCCCTCCTCTCTTCATATTTCTCCGATCTTTCCTGTCACTTCTTATTGCTTTTCTTTCCTTTACAGGTGGCTTTACATTGAGTGACAAGCCAAATGGTTTCCTGTAAGCCTAGAAACCATTTACTACGCTGGGTGGTAACCATATAACCAAATCATACGTGCTCCCTACGTGTCAACAAGTGGGTTGGTGGAGGGTTAGTGCCCCTCCCCATAAAACAAATAACTCAAAGTCAAATGGCCACCCCTTATGGGATTGTGGCGTCTTGCAATATATATATATTGTTACGGAACAGAGAAAGATAATGTACACTTTAAGTGAGAATACTAAAAATCACTACTGTCCCGTAAAGTTCCAGGTTCAAAACAAAAGAGTTAGATAAAATTACAAGTTAAAGTTTAATGCACAAACTAACAACAAAACATTCAGGACTCATAAGGATAATGTAACGGCAAAAAACAGGTTAAATATATGGTTAACTGCAATAGCCTCTATTAACACGAAATTAGCATGAGTAAATTTATCTAAGCCCTGATAAAATGAAAATACACTGGGTAATGCTCAGTTAATGCAAGATAAATTATTACAGATACAAAATATTATTAATGATGACTGACAAAGAACCCTTACACAAATTACAAAAACCTTACTAGGCCCAAGAATTAACCTTACGCTACACAGCACAAGAAAAAATGCAACAACACTTATACTCAAATTACACCGCTGCTAGATGGTTGGAGACTTCCTGAGCACTCAATAATAACTGTACAGGGGAGGACAGAGATGTGAACAAAATGAGGAGCAGATCTAAGTGGCAATTAATGTAGAGACTGAGCTCATTATATAGGGGCCAGCAGAGCTTGATACAACTTGTAAGAAGGACGCGCAAATGAAGCCATGGGGACAAAGAGTTGACAATCCCGCTCTGGACAACAGAAAGGACGACTTACTCTACTATAACGGTAGAAGGGGGAGACTGTGGCAGAACACGCTCGTGATCAAACATGCAGCATACTGTGCGTTAAAATTACACAAATGATGATGAAATCATAGGCTATGTAACACCTCCCCACAAAGAAAAAGAAATTTACAAAGGAAATTTCTTATTACTCTAAAACAATCTGTCTAAAGTCTAGATAAGCAATCTGCAATAACATTTTCTTTCCCCTTGACATGTTGTATGTCTAATGAATACTCCTGAAGAAGTAGACTCCATCTTGTCAATCTCTGATTTTTATCTTTAAACTTACTAAGGAATTTCAGTGGGTTATGATCGGTATAAATGACTATGGGGTCAAAACCAGAACACAAATAAAATGAAAAATGCTGTAAACCCAAAATCAAGGCCAAAAGCTCTTTCTCAATAGTTGAGTAGTTCTTTTGAGGAGGAGTGAACTTCTTACTGTAATAAGATACAGGATGTTCAATACCCTGATCATCCTCTTGCAGCAAAACAGCCCCAGCTCCTGTATCACTTGCATCAACAGCCATCTTAAAAGGCTTAGCAAAATTTGGAGTAGCGAGCACTGGCTGACTTAATAGGATAGCTTTAAGTTTGTTGAAAGAGGATTCACAGTTATCGGTCCAGACAAATTTAACTCTCTTTTTCAGTAGGTCGGTAAGTGGTGATACAAGAATAGAAAAGTTAAGAACAAATCTCCTGTAATAACCTACCATTCCCAAAAATCTTTGTAGCTCCTTCCTACTTTTAGGTCTGGGAAGATCACTTATAACCTGAACCTTAGCTCCTGGTGGTGCAACATGTCCATCACCAATTACATACCCAAGGTACTGAACTTTAGCTTGACCAAACTCACACTTTGATAAATTAGCTACAAGATTAGCATGAACCAAACGCTCAAGAAATTTACTGACATGGCATAGGTGATCTTTCCAGTTGTCACTGAAGATTAATACATCATCAATATAAACAACACACCCTGCCAAACCCTCTGTTACAACATTCATGAGCTTCTGAAATGTGGCTGGTGCATTCTTCATACCATATGGCATTACTGAACATGCAAAAGTCTTTCCTAGTGTTACAAAACACGAGATCTCCCTAGCACGTTCAGTCATAGGTACTTGCCAGTATCCCTTTAACAAATCAAACTTACTTATGTACCTAGCCTTTCCGATCTTGTCTATGCAATCTTCCACACGAGGGAGAGGGTAAGTGTCTGTTTTGGTTATCTGATTAACACGTCTGTAGTCGATGCAAAGCCTCTGTGACCCGCCTGGCTTAGGGACTAGAGTGACAGGAGAACTCCACTCGCTCTGACAGGGCTCAATCATCTTGTGGTCCAACAGGTAGCCAAGCTCCTTCTGGATGAGAGGAACTCTCACTGGGTTCACACGGTAAGGAGGCAATTTAATTGGCTTTGCGTCTCCAACATCGACATCATGCATAAACACAGTGGTTCTTCCTGGAGTGGCACGGAACACTTGCAGGTACTCCTGCAGTAATGCCGAAAACTCCTGCCTTTCCTCGGGAGCTAGATGAGAAAGCTTAGTCTGGAGATCATTCATGATATCAGGATTCTTCCCCAAACTATCACTCAGGCTCATGCTGCATGGGAGAACGTCACTTGCAGACTCGGGTGGAACAGCTGCAGTGCAGACTGGATTATTTTCATCCTGCCTGTCATATAACTTTAGCATGTTGATGTGACATAGTTGCTTGTTCTTTCTACGATCTGGTGTGGCGATGACATAGTTGACATCACTGAGTTTCTTCTCCACAAAATAAGGACCACTAAACTTGGCTTGAAGAGGTTGCCCATGCACTGGTAGCAGAATCAAAACCTGATCTCCTGAAAGTGGCGTAACCTGGATTTCTTATCATACCAAGTCTTCATCTTCTCCTGAGCAGCTCCTAAATTCTCTCTCGCCAGCTGTAAAGCAGTGGACAGCCGTTCTTTGAACTTCATCACATACTCCAGCAGGTTGACGTCATCATCCTCCGACAGCCAGCATTCCTTGAGTAACTTAAAAGGTCCTCTTACTTCATGGCCAAACAGTAGTTCAAAAGGTGAGAAGCCCAGTGATTCATTTGGAGATTCTCTTGCGGCAAATACAACGAATGGAAGACCTTTATCCCAGTCTTTCTGATGTTCCAAACAGTATTTCTTGAGCATCGATTTAAGTGTTTGATGATATCTCTCCAATGCTCCTTGGGTCTGGGGATGGTAAGCTGAAGACGTGATCTGGGAGATGCCCAACTCTTTCAGAGACTGCTTGAAAACATTTGACATGAAATTACTTCCTCGGTCTGACTGTACCTCCTTGGGCAGACCAAACTTTGTGAAGAACCCTAGCATTTCCTTAACCACGTTCTTTGCTGAGATATTTCTAAGTGGAATGGCTTCAGGATAACGAGTAGCCATATCAATCAGGGTCAACACATAAGAAAATTCTGAAAAAGTCTTAGGAAGAGGGCCCACAATATCCACCAACACACGGGTGAAAGGCGCCTCAAAAGGAGGAATGGGAACTAGAGGTGCAACCTTTTCGGTCTGATTACACTTCCCCACAACTTGACAGGTGTGACAAGACTTACAATACCAGGAAACATCCCTGAAGATACCTGGCCAGTAGAAGTGTTTCAAAATGCGTGCCACAGTCTTCCTCACTCCAAGGTGTCCTGCCAAACTGGAATCATGAGCCACTCTAATGATATCCTGCTTACAAACACGAGGGATGACAACTTGATGTACAACCTCCCATTCACAGTCGGCTGATGCTGTTGGGGGTCTCCACTTCCTCATAAGTACTCCTGACTTTATATAATAACAAGTAGAGGCACCAGCTGACTCTTCCTCACTGCAAGCAGAGTTAGCTAGACCTTTCAACTCGGGGTCAGCAACCTGCAACTCAACCAACTCTTGACGAGACAAATTTTCAACACTACGGGGTACTGCCTCATCTGGTGAGTGGTCCAAATTAGCAAGAAAAGTGTCAGCTAGGATAACATCATCATCATCATTATCCTCTAAATCACCAGTAACTTTAGACTTAGCCCTAGTGACGGCACATGCAGGGAACACATCAGGGACATCACAATCCCGGGACGCAGCCACTGGCTCACTAGACAACTGAGGAGCTGGACACACTTGACTTCCACCAATATCATTTCCAAGTAAGAAAGTTACACCTGACATTGGGAGTGTCTCAACCAACCCAACCATAACGGAACCATTAGCAAAACCAGACTCTAAATTCACTCTGCACAGAGGGACAGAGAAGTAATTATTCCCTACACCTTGTAAGATTACAGTTTCATCAGAGGAATTAACATTAGAGCCTAGAACACTGGGCAGCATAAGGGATTGGCAAGCACCTGTATCACGATATATTTTAACTGATTTCCTGTCATTACTGTCCAGAGGACTGACAAAACCATCAGACAGGAAATTAGCACATGAACTCTTGAGAGTGTCACCCACGTTACTGCTCAAAAGAGGAGCTCCATCATGAGAATTTAAGTTACCCCTCAAAGCAGGTTCAGTTAACTCAGTTAAAGAATTCTGGGAACTCTCAAGGGTGGACACTAGACCAATTGACTGAATATTTAAAGACTCTTTTTTGTTCACATCACGCTGTCTCCTGAAACATCTCTCCGTAGTATGACCAAGCTTACTACAATAAGTACATTTACTTTTCTGAAATCTAGAGATGAAGCTGGTATTTACTTCCTGAGAAACATCATCTTTATTCTCTTTCCTGTTACCTGTACTCTGAGTAGAGGCAACGTACTTACTCTCAGCTTTCCTTTTTTCTTTCGAATATCTTTTGTGAGTGAGAACATATTCATCAGCTAAAACTGCAGCATCAGACAAATTATCTATTCTTTTCTCATCAAGATATAGGCTTACATCTTTATAAATACACCTCTTGAAGTCCTCCAGCAAAATCATCTGCTTAAATTTACGAAAATCAGAATCCACATTCTTAGAATTTAACCACTGCTCTAACAGATCTTCTTTGATTTTTGCATACTCAACTTGGGATTGCTTATCTTGCTTGTAAGTTGTCCTAAATTTTACTCTATAGGCTTCAGGAACAAGCTCATAGGCCTTAAAAATCAAGCTCTTAACTACATCATAATTATCAGATTGATCCTGAGGCAAAGATGCATAAGTTACTTGAGCTTTACCGGTGAGAACAGTTTGAAGGAGTACTGGCCAATACTTTTTAGGCCAATTAAAACCTGTAGCTACCCTCTCAAACAACTGAAAATACTTTGTTAAATCAGATTCATTAAAAGGAGGGACAAGTTTAACATTTTTAGCCACATCAAAATCATCAGAGCTAGATGATCCAGTTCCACCTTGTTTCATGCGATACTCATGGTCTGCCTGAATCCTGGCAAGTTCAACTTGTGCCTGTATCTGTGCCTCCTGAATCCGAGCCTGAGATTCCGCCTCCTTAGCCTGAGACTCAGCCTCCTTAGCACGTGCTTGAAATTCAGCCTCCTTAACACGAGAGTCCGCCTCCTTAGCCTGAGCCTCCTGCAGGGTTAGCTGTAACTTAGCTAATTCAATCTGCGTTTGCTCATTTGGAGGAGTTACATTAAACAAGCTTTCATTAATCATGTCAACAATTTGATCCTTAGAATGATGAGAGCGAACAGCAATTCCCAATTGTTGAGCAACAAGCTTAAGTTCATTCTTTGTTCTGTTTTCTACATCACACACTGTTTGCACATTTGACAAAAAATCTTTGGCTTCATCAAGTATAGTAATAGTAGACATCATGAATAAGTAACAGTGACAAAATATCAAGCAATATCCTTATGATAATATCCTGATTATCCTGATATGAGGTCGCCAAATTTATGTTACGGAACAGAGAAAGATAATGTACACTTTAAGTGAGAATACTAAAAATCACTACTGTCCAGTAAAGTTCCAGGTTCAAAACAAAAGAGTTAGATAAAATTACAAGTTAAAGTTTAATGCACAAACTAACAACAAAACATTCAGGACTCATAAGGATAATGTAATGGCAAAAAACAGGTTAAATATATGGTTAACTGCAATAGCCTCTATTAACACGAAATTAGCATGAGTAAATTTATCTAAGTCAGCCCTGATAAAATGAAAATACACTGGGTAATGCTCAGTTAATGCAAGATAAATTATTACAGATACAAAATATTATTAATGATGACTGACAAAGAACCCTTACACAAATTACAAAAACCTTACTAGGCCCAAGAATTAACCTTACGCTACACAGCACAAGAAAAAATGCAACAACACTTATACTCAAATTACACCGCTGCTAGATGGTTGGAGACTTCCTGAGCACTCAATAATAACTGTACAGGGGAGGACAGAGATGTGAACAAAATGAGGAGCAGATCTAAGTGGCAATTAATGTAGAGACTGAGCTCATTATATAGGGGCCAGCAGAGCTTGATACAACTTGTAAGAAGGACGCGCAAATGAAGCCATGGGGACAAAGAGTTGACAATTCCGCTCTGAACAACAGAAAGGACGACTTACTCTACTATAACGGTAGAAGAGGGGGACTGTGGCAGAACACGCTCGTGATCAAACATGCAGCATACTGTGCGTTAAAATTACACAAAGGATGATGAAATCATAGGCTATGTAAAAATATATATATATATATATATATATATATATATATATATATATATATATATATATATATATATATATATATATATATAAGAGCCAAACACAGTGTACATCGATCTTATGAAACAAAAATATTGCCAATAAACATTGTATTAATGGTAGGTGGGGGCGCTCACCATCCACTCACTCGATGTGGTGCTGCTCTTGGGTGTTTACCCTTTCCTCTCCTCCATCATTCTTTCCTTCCATCCTCTTCTGTCTTTCATTCCTTCAGTCTTTCCTCGTCCTCCTGCCTACGGGTGACTTTACATTCCCACTTCTGTCTTTCTTTTCTTCATTTTTCCTCTTCCCTCTGCCTGTGGGTGACTCTACACTGAGTGACAAGCCAAATGGTTTCCTGTACACCAGGAAACCATTTGCTACGCTAGGTGGTAACCATATAACCAGATCTTGGCGCCTGGTAGTTTAGTGGGTAATTATTGCTCTCCAATCGGATTAAGCCGGTGAAAGTTTCTATCCAAGGAGTGGTTGGGATTTATTGCTCACATAATACCACTCAGGGATGAGTGAGGCTGGTCACTCTCATCTTAAATGTCAGGACCAACTGCCTAGCCCCGGGCTCCTACGCTCCTCATGGGGCAACGTAGGATTGGATGATGGATATATATATATATATATATATATATATATATATATATGGTGACTGGCATGCGCTGCCACATACACCTGCCAGGGATGATTCTTCATGTTCACTTGTCACTCTTACCCTAGTTGCTGTCACTACTGGATGAGTTTCGCTAAATTCAGAATTCCTCTTTTCACTCTTGTTAACAAGGCAGTTGATATATAAAACTTCCTCATTCAGGTAACTTTCCCAGCTCTGATATAACTCCTGCTTTAACTCAGTCATTCAGGCACACCATAACTTTTCTTATTATCACATACTCCGAAAGATCACACACATATTGTGGACACTTGAAATTATAGTCATTTCCCTGCATCTGCATACTGCAGAAATGCTATGCAGTTGATTTACCTGGTGCTTGCTTACACTCAAAGAATTGCTACCACAGGACGGCTTGATTCGCCTTCAGTGACCAATGGGGTGAGTCCCAGTGCAACTTCCTCCCCCGCTGCTAAGTCGGTGACACCATCCACAGCTTGTAGGCCTAGATGTTGTGTCATGTCCATGTTCTAACAACCGTAGGTCCTTGCCAGAGTCACTGCGTCATGTAGGAGATCCAATCAAAGGCGTGCTGACCTACTCTGAGTTTATTTGAGTTATTCCTTCCAGGGAGTGTGGGTTACTGACTCCCGCTAGCCTCCAGACCCAGCTCAGTCCGCCCGTTGCCAGGACTGCTCCTCGTTCCTGGCAATGCGCCCTACATATTGTAGGTGCATTAACAGATGCCACAGTATTATATTGAGTTAATAATATGTACAGAGGTCAGAGATGGCTTTGTAATTGTTTTTGAAAGTATAATATGAAAGAAAATTGAATTACTGTACGTGCTGAAATGATTGTATGACAATTGACAAAATTAAATTTTTAATGTTTAAGGTACATTAGTACTAAAATGAGTGACAAGCCAAATGATTTCTTGTAAACCACGAAATCATTTAATACGCTGGGTGGGAACTTATGACCAACCAATACATGTGACCTACGTGTAAACAAGTGGGTTGGCGAAGAGTTAGTGCCCCTCCCCGGAAAACAACTAACTAAAAAGACAAAATGCCTCGGACCAGGACAGACCAACAGGTGACGATGAAGGACAATATAAAGGATATGCTTTGGATTTCAACGTGAAACATAAGGGGTGTGAATTATGAGATGAAAGAGAGAGTTTGTCCAGGTGCTTGAGGGTGCAAAAGTGTACAACTTGGAATGACTGAGACTAAATGAAGAGGTGTGTGAGAGTGGGAGTATGGATGGGGTAAATGTGCGGGATTAAGTGCGAATGAGAGGGCAAAAGAGGGTGTATGTATTGTTTTGTGCAAGAGATGGAAGGAGAATATAAGAAAGTATGGATCAGTTGGCTCAAGGATTGTGTGGGTAAGATTGAAAGTAGGAATACAAACGTGGGCAATTGTGTGTGTATATTCGCCAACAGAAGACCGTGCGACCAGAGTGAAACAAGAATTCTGGACAAATGTGGAAGCGTGCATGGAAAAGTTTGAAAGGAATGAGAGAGTGTTTTTTATTGGAGATATGAATGGAAAACTGGGCTATGTGAAGGTGGATGGAGTAGTTGGTGAGTAGGGTGTACCTGCAGAAATGGATGAGAATGGCAGTGGGTAGGGGGTTGTGATAGCCAATACCCTCTTTACGCACAAAATTATCCACATGTATACATGGCGAATGATGATAAAGGGCGGGTGATGAACTGAATGAATGGAGGCAATGATTGATTATGTGTGTGTAGATGAGAGAATGAGAAGGTATGTAATGGATGCAAAAGCATGCAGAGATTCAGGGAGTGGACTTTCTGACCACCACTTTGTGGTGGTGAAAGTTAAGGTACAAAATGCTATTGATGAACAGAAGAAGAGAAGGACATGAGAATGTAGTCCATACAAAGACGGTAGAAAGGATGCAGGAGGATGGAAAAAAGGCAGAATATAGGTGAGAACTGGAGAAGTAATTGGGTAAATATGATTTGGAGCAGATGGGGGAGGTGGAAGGTGTGTGCAAGATATTCACAGAAGAAACCTGTGCAACATGTGAGGTGGTGTATCGGGTGACGAGAAGACGAAAGGGGGTGCAAGTAACAGCGTGGTGAAATGAGGAGGTGAGACAAGTTGTGGTGCAAAAGAAGAAAGCACATAGTGAGTAGGTGGGAACCAGAAGCATGGAGGAAGATGAGAGACGGAAGAGAGAGATAGTAAGAAGAGAGTGGATGAGGGATTTGGAAGGAATTCTAGTGTAAAGTGGAGGAAATGTAAGAATGTACTTTGAAGGAGGTAAGGAGAGTTGGACAGGGTGATAAAGAAGTTAGTAGGGAAGTGAAAGATAAAAATATTAGATTTATAGTGCAGGAGGGAGAAAAAGTGAGAAAAAATGGAGAGAACACTTTAAGGAATGGTTAAACATAGAGAATGAAAGTGATGCGAGTATAAATGGCTGGAGAATGACTGGGAGAAGGAGGGGGGTGAGAAGGAAGATATCAGTAGGATGGATGTAGTGGAAGCAATGAAGAAAGTCAAAAAAGGGAAAACCCCTGAAATTGATGGAGTGTGTGGTGAAATGCTGAAGCATGGGGGAGAGGCAGTAGTAGAGTGGAGATGGAAGATGTGCAGATTGGCCCAGGAGGAAAGTAGACTCCCAGAGGATTGGAAGTCAGATATAATTATTCCCCTGTAGAAAGGAAAAGGGGAAAAAAGAAGTGTGTGCTAATCATAAGGTCATTTGTCTTCTTAGTGTAAAAGGAAGTTTATGATAGGATACTTATAGACAGAGTTAGGGAAGTAACAGAGGGATTAGTAAAAAAGAATAGAAAGGTTTTAGGAAGGGAAGGGGTTGTGTAGATCAGATATTCATCCTTAGGTCCTTAATGGAAAATATTTCTAGAGAAGGGAAGAAGTTGTATGCAGCCTTAATGGATTTGGAGAAAACATATGACAGGGTAGATAGACAAGGAATTTTGAAAATACTAAGAATATATGGAGTAAATGGGCCGCTGTTGAATGCCGTGAAGTTATTTATGTATGAGGGTGCTAAGGTGCGTGTGGTTAATGAACTGAGAGAATTTTTCTGAATGTTAGATTGAAACACAGATGTGTCATGTCTCCATGGTTATTCAGTCTGTATATGGAGAGGGTTATAAAAGAGATACAAGGTAATGCAGTGGATGTTGGACCGGCCCTAATGAGAGAGGGCAGCGTTTGGAAACTTTCTGTTCTGTTGTTTGGAGATGATACTGTACTTGTTAAGTGAAGACGAAGGGGAAGTGCAAAGCTTAGTGACTGAATCTGGGAGGGTGTATGAGAAAAGGAATCTAAAGGTGAATGTAGGGAAGAGTAAAGTTATGGTCTTCGAGAAAAAAATAGTTACTGAATGCACAGTGAAGTTGAATGATGGAAAAATGAAAAATGTGTGTATTTCAATATTTGGGCAGTGTAATGACTGAGGATAGAAGTTTGGAGGATGAAGTGCCTGAAAGGGTACAACAGATAAGATAGGTTGCTGGTGTTTTGTATGCAGTGGTAAGAGAGATGGAAGGAATTAAGCATGGAAGTAAAAAAGTCACTGCATGGTAGTGTTGTGATACCAACTCTAAAATATTTAAGCAAAGATTGGACCATGATGGAAGGACACAAGTCAAGAGTAAGAGCAGTGGGAATGAGTTATTTGAGAGGAGCATGTGGAGTTACATGGAGAGACAGACTGACAAATGAGGAAGTGAAGGCGCTTTGAGGTGTGGATGTGGATGTGATAGAAAGCGTTAGAGGTGGTTTGGTCACGTGGAGAGGATGGCGAATGAGAGACTAATAAGGAGAGTGTATATGAGGTAGAAGGGGTGAGAGGGAGGGGGGGGCAATGATGAGATGAAGGGATGGAGTGGAGAGGTATATGAGAGGGGGGTGTGAGCTGGGGGGAGGGCAGCGAAATGGCGGGGGATAGGGAGACATGGAGTTGATTTGTTTGTGGCTACCCCATACGAGATTAAGGCGTCTGACACTAGATAGATAATTATGTCTGGTGTGGAATATGATTACGCATTGTTAGTGGCTGTACATTGTTTCAGTGCATGGCTGATACTTGGCATAGTTATAGCTAGCTTTGTAGGAAAATCTGTCATGCCTGTGCAAACGCTCAGCAAGTAAAGAAACAGCACATTTGTCTGATGTACCTGACCATTTCAAGAAGATAGGAGTTCACTTCGAGAGAATTTATCAGCCAAAATAACCCTGGATAATGACGACCCTTGTCAAAGGAAAAAAAAAATCGATGTAGGGTTGGTCTTGGGGAGAGGCTGCAAAAACTACTTGATGTTAATTTAAATTACACCTACATCACTAGGATTCAACCTCTGGAGAATTAGATTAGCAGTAAATTAATATACCACTATTACACCACCTAAACCATGTGAAAAACCTGTGGGAGGAACACAAGATTGGCTTAAGGCAGGTTGGTAAAAGGATATATAGGTAAGTTTTGCATACTATGGTTGTAAGGCTAGTTGTATGGTTAGTTGGCTCAGGAGGCAGGGGGGAAAGGGTACGTGTAAGAGAGGAGGTAGGATGGGTAATGAGGAACAGCAGCGAGCACTGTAGGATCGACATTGATGTACAGTAGCAGGAACAGGTAGAAGGTGGATGGTGAGGTGTGGTAGCAGGAAGGTATAGGAGGTGGGTGGTAAAATACAAAAGTAGGGAGGGATAGAAGGGGTGGTGGTGAGGTACAGTAGCAGGAAGAGATAGGAAGTGGGTAGTAAGTTGCAGTGACAGATTTGGTCTTAGACCCTTGAACTCCCAATCAGTGTAACACCACAATGACGCTGACCTAACTGGCTGACACTGACTTTGGTGACTGAGAGGAGAGAGAGTTGTGGGGAAAGAAACAAGGAGAGCTTGGGGGGAAAGGTCAAGAGTTGGTTGGTTCTTATGGACGTGGAGATAAGCGATGAAATAGCTATTGACAGAGACAGAACAGGGATAAATTAGAAGGCAGAAATCAGAGAGACAGACAGAGAGAAGATTTGGCCTTGAGAGGCACTGGACTAGTAACTGGAACGATGAGGTTGAGGTAAGGATGAGGAGGGAGATGAAGATGAGACGAGTATGGTCGTGAAAGAAATTTTTTTTTTTTTTCTCTTCAGACTACTTCATTTCGGCCTCCTCCAGATGATTTTATTCGGTTGAGATTTTCTTTAACTTGTATTAGGTATATCCTTCTACTGATATTTTTTTTCTTTTTTTTTAAAGTAAGTATTTGGGTCGTAAAAATTTGTTAAGATACACCACTGCATCACAGAGGGTAAAAAAGAGTAGGGAAAGTGGAGTTTTCCTTCAAAGGATTTCTGTGGACGGAAATGTAAATATGTGAGGGAAAGAAGAAATGTGACTGAGTGTTAGACGGTTGAGACGATAACGGAAACTAGAATCGCAGATAGAGGAACATAAAATGAGGCACACAAATATGAAGGGTTGCCAT
Organism: Coenobita brevimanus; assembly: GCF_032717465.1. Lineage (NCBI taxonomy): Eukaryota > Metazoa > Arthropoda > Malacostraca > Decapoda > Coenobitidae > Coenobita > Coenobita brevimanus. The sequence goes on from NC_136954.1 coordinate 11,972,590, forward strand.
ATGTTTTGGTACAGGGTTGTGGTGGATGGTGGTACAGGGTTGTGGTGGATGGTGGTACAGGGTTGTGTTGGCTGGTGGTACAGTGTTGTGTTGGCTGGTGGTACGGGGTTGTGGTGGGTGTTGGATGCTTCACTTCTTCAACTTTTCTTTAGCGAAGCCACATCACATCACAGAACACATTACCGTACATCACAGACAACCATTCACTCTCCCCACACCACACAAAATCACCATTCCATGGCGCTGCACACAAAACCAACCTACCGCACCACACATCAAGGACACTAACATTCTCTCTCTCTCTCTCTCTCTCTCTCTCTCTCTGTCACCAATTCTTGTGGCATTTGGGCTTACCAGGTCGGACACAGTTCCTCCAAAGGAAGGGGTGCTATTCTCCAGGTTATTGGAATTTCTGCTTAATTTTGAACTTTCTGATGAGTGAATATATTTTTTGGAGACCACGGTGCACATTTTTAGGCTGCATTTCGTTTTTTATTGCATAGTTTGCCAACACTGTGTTTTTAATATATCCTTCCAAAATAATATTTTTGTTTCCATTATCATCTTGATTTTAGATATTGAGGTGTTTTATACGTCTTTGTTTAACATAAATGGTTTAGGGATACCATAATATAACCAATGCTTTCAGTTTTATGAATGACTAAACTTTAAACATGTTTGGTTACGCTGATGAAAACAGCTCGTGAAAACATTATATTTTCCCATGTCTGCCGCAGTGGCTACGTGGGTTTAAAAACACGCCGTTGCAACAGGAGGGTTTTAATATACTGTTGCTAGGAAGCATAGGCTACAGCGAAGTCTCTATATTTCATGGAAGGTTCAGATATAGGTTTGTTTCATGAAAAAAAGGAAGAAAATTAAATAAGGCTGCGCATATCAGGAAATGGACAAAAATATTTTAATTCATAATGACCTTTAGTTTACAAAACGTGCAAAAATGGCAGTAAGAGACGAGATCATTAACGATATGTACTTTAATTCAGTTAAAACTGATCACATACACAGTATACAATCATAGAAAAGTAAATAACAACAATAATTAATCGTGGTTCTCACGAGTCGCATGTGACTGGCAAATATTGATGCATTTCAAGTCTTTATTTGAAACAGGAATATCTTTTGTTCACACAGTCACTTAGCAGTGGCATCTCTTAAAGTTGTGTCCCTCCAGAAACACATTCGAGTCTCACAGTCTCCCCTAAACTAGACTTCAAGTGGTACTTCATAAATTTCCAGTGATTGAACTAGTTTGTTGATATCTTTTATTTTTTTCTACCGGGTTTTGTAGTTGTGATGAATGCCTCTTTTCCTCATCAATCTTGCATGCAACACCAATAATGTTTGAGGGCCTCGTTAACATTTTCAACATAAAAAAAAAAAAAAATAGGAAGTAAGGACCACAATATCATCGATGCTTTGTTCCAGAATGTAATTTTAATACTACGGCCGTAATGTTGTCATTTAGGCTTTGTCTCGGCACTACAAATATAATCATTGTCACCTGCTGGTACACACAGTGGTGTGGGATCCTCAGCTACCTAGAATCGCATTCTTGTGGACTTTGGAAGCTTTATAGTACCTCTTCCTTAACGAAGTATTTTGCAAACTACCTGCACACCTTGATGTGCTCTTTTATGCACACTGTCAACATAGTTTCTATCAGTAATATACTCAGTGTAAAGTGCTCTATGCAGAAATATTTCTTGTCCAGTTTCTTATTCCTCATATTTTTCAATTTATAAAGCACAAATGCAGAAATACATTATACTGGTAAGGAAGAGATGCAAGGGAGACTCATTACCCAATAAAAATATTGTCACTAGAATGGGTAGTCTGCACACATGTGTGAGGTGGGTGTCTGTGCTGTAGCTGACTGGGGTGTCTGACTGGGGCTTTGTGGTGATTGGGGTCCATTCGAGGCACAAGATACTTGTGACATATCTAGGGAGCCTTGAGAGGACCTAGCAGTGTGGGACGTGGTCAGGGTTGTTTGTGAGTCGCAGGTATGGGAATTAAGCATTGCATTAACCTGTGCATGAGAGACGAATGGCTGAGTTTGAGATCCTTGTCCCACGAGCGACTGGGATGTTGGAGAGCCGTAGGTTATGCAGAGAGATGCTTGTGAAGGTCTGCGCTGCTCCTGCGCACAGTACGAGTGCCTGAAGGGCTGTGGGTATTGATGGAGGTGTGGGTGTGGTTGTGGGGTGGTGTGCAGTTGCTGAAGTGTGGTGGGGCAGTAGGATGAACATGGCCGCCGTCAGACCTGGGTGTGGGTGTTGATGTGCATAGCGTCCCCATCCAGTATCTGGCTGGCTGGAGCGTAGAACTGTGGAGGGAAAAACTGACGTTTTAGGGATATTATGAAGGACAGCAAGGAGGAGGAGAAGGAGAGAGGGAGGGGGGAGGTGTAAAGGGACGATGCTGAATTTTAGAAGGTTTGTATTGATACAAAGGTACATTTCCAGTTTGGCAAATTAAATTGATTAACCATGTGTTAGCAAAGTTAAAGATTTCTAAACATTGCATCCCTATCGAGGATCTCTCTAGCAAGGGTGTGGAACTGTGGAGGGAAAATTGAAATTTTTGTGACTTTAAAGTTGCAGTTCGAGTATTTACGAGTATATAATTCCATTTTGTGATTTTTTATCTTTAATGGGTGCAAGAAGGCGGGAGGGATAAAGTGAGAGATTGAGAAGTGTTACAAAGATTATAAATTATAATTAACTCTGAAAAGTGCATTTTCATTAAGCAACCACATCCAGCCCATCAGCTTCCCAACCCAACCCAGTCCAGCAACTGCCCAACCCAGCCCAGCCCAGCCCAGCCCAGCCCAGTTCAGTCCAACCCAAACCAGCCCAGCAGTCCCCCAGCCCAACACAGCCTAGACCAGTCTTCCAGCCCTACCCTGCCCAGTACAGCCCAGCCAAGCTAAGCCAAGCCCAGAACAGTCCAGCCCACACCAGCAGCCACCCAACCCAGCCCACACTAGCAGCCGCCCAACCCAGTCCTGGCCAGTAGCCATCTAGCCGAGCACTCCCCCAACCCAGCCCAGCCCAGCCCAGCAATTGGCCTAGCACACTCTCCAGCCCAGCCCAGCCCAGACCAGACCAGACCAGGAATCGCCCAGCCCAGCCTAGGCCAGCAGCCACCCAATCCAATCCAGGCCAGAAGCCACCCAGTCCAATCCAGGCCAAAAGTCACTCAGCCCAGCCCAGGTCAGCCCAGGCCAGAAGCTGCCCAGCCTAACCCAGTCTTGGAGATGTCCAGCCCAGCCTAGACCAACAGCCGCCTGGCTCAGGCCAGCAGCCCCCCGGAAGGGCCCGATGGAGCCCAGGCCAGCAGCCGTTCAGTCCAGCCCAGCCCACCTCAGGCCAACAGCCTCCCACCCATACCAAACACAACCAAGCCCAGTCCAACCCAGCCAAGGCCAGCAGCATCTCAGCTCAGACCAACCCAGCCCTACCCTGCCCAGCTCAGGCCAACCCAGTCCTACCCTGCCCAGCCCAGTAGGAGCCTTGCCCAGTAACCACCCAGCCCAGTCCTACCCGGCCCAGCAGCCGCCCGGCCCAGCCCAACCTGGCCCAGCGGTTGCCCAGTCCAGCCCTGCAGCTGCCCAGCCTGGTTCAGGAGCTGCTCAGCCAGGATCTGTACTACCCCTCACAGTCCAGCCCTGCCCATTCCTACCCAGTCCAGCCCCGCCCATTCCTACCCAATCCAGCCCAGCCCTGCCCTGCTCTGCCCACCACTGACCTACCAAGCCCCTGTCCAGCCCTGCCCTGCCCACCCTTGCCCTGCACTGCCTTGCTCTGCCCACCACTGACCTACCAAGCCCCTGTCCAGCCCTGCCCTGCCCACCCTTGCCCTGCACTGCCTTGCCCTGCCCTGCCTTGCCCTGCCCTGCCCTGCCCTGCCCTGCCTTGCCCTGCCCTGCCCTGCCCAGCCCTGCCATGCACAGCTTAGCAGCTGCACAGCCCAGCAGCTGCCCAGCCCAGTCACCTCCCAGCCTAGCCCAGCCCAGCAGCCGGCCAGCCCTACCCTTCCCACCTCTGAAGCCGCCCAGCCCTGCCCTGCCGAGCATAGCCCAGTTCTGTCTTTGTCTTGCTCAGCTCTGCCCTGTCCTGACCTGCCTGCCTAGCCTAGCCAAGTCCAGCCTAGCACAGTCCAGCAGCCGCCTAGCTCAACAGTCACCCAGGTATGTCCTGCCCAGCCCAGCAGCCGCCCAATCCTGCCCTGCCCAGGTCAAATAAGTAGCCGCCCAGTCCTTCCTTGCCCAGCGTGACCCAGTTGTTATCCTGCCCTGCCCTGCCCTGCCCTGCTCTGCCTTGCCCAGCCCAGCCCAACCCAGTCCAGCCCAACCTAACCCTGCCTTCCACTGCCCTAGCCGGTCCTGCCGGCCTTGCCTGGCCCCCGTTTTGTCCTGCCCTGCCCAGCCCAGGCCAGCCCAGCCTAGCACAGCCCAGCAGCCGCACAGCCCAGCAGCTGCCCAGCCCAGCAACTGCCCAGCCCAGCAACCTCCCAGCCCAGCAACCGCCCAGCTCAGCAGCTGCCTAGCCCAGCAACCACCCAACCCAGCAGCCTTCCAGCCCAGCCCAGCAGCTGCCCAGCCCTACTCTGTCCAGCTTTGAAGCCGTTCAGCCCTGCCTTTCCCATCATTGCCCTGTCCAGCCCTGCCATGCCCTTCTCTGTCCAGATCTGCCAAGCCCTGCCCACCTCTGCCCTGCCCTGCCCTGCCCTGCCTGCTCAGTCCATTGCAGCCTAGCAGCATCCTAGTCCAGCAGCCACCCAGCCCTGACTTGCCCAACCCAGAAGCCACCAAGCTCTGCCTTGCCGAGGTCAGCCCAGCAGCCTCCCAGCCATGCCCTGTCCCAGGCAGCCCAGTTGCCTCACAGCCCTGCTCTGCCCTGCCCTGCCCAGCCTAGCCTAGAAGCCACCAAACCCTGCCTCGCCCTGCCCAGGTCAGCCCAGCAGCTGCTTAGTTCTGCCTTGCCCCGCCAGCCTTAGTTGCTGCCCAGCCCTACCATGCCCTATGTTACAAGTCGACGCGATTTGTATTTGAATAAACTTGTGACATCAACTTTGGTGGGAAACCGCGAATTCTAGTGGAATCCCAGTATTCATCGCTCAGTTTAACTGCTGCATATTCACCTGGTCGGGAGTGTTTTCAGAACAATTTTCACTGTGTCATAAATGATCGTCTTTGTGCGAGACATTAGCACTTCTGCTGAGCGATTTATTATGGGCGTGTTTCGCTCATTCTAGCTGTTAGCAATGCGGCCACGACACTGGCCTCTTTCTCACGATTTGAAGTCAGTCAAAATTTGTACGTCGCGGAAGCAGGTAGTGTGTGTGGCAGTGTCCTTCCTCAACGACGCCTAGTTCCCACCGCCGCCGTATTTCCACCTAGCGTGATTGGCAAGAGACTTAGCGTGTGCAGTGTCCTTCCAGTAACGATGCCCAGTCATCCGCTTGTCCACTTTTCTGACCAGTATTTTCTTTTCGTTTTTTTCCTAGGTTTAAGAGTTAGCTTTTGAGTGAGCGAGTGAGTGCGATCTCCTTATATTGAATTCATTTTGAAAAGTAACGTAAATTTATTTCTTTGTAATCAATAAATTTAACAGTTCTTTTTCTTGAGCTTAATGTAATGTAAACTCTTGTTTTATTTTCCATATTAAACTTATTTCACTTATAGCTCCTAGTTTGCACAAATGCTTTGCTATTCATAACTGATACTTAGGCCAGTCCTTTTGTATTAAGCTTAAAATCCGTTGTGCCAACCAGGAGTTAATGCATCAGCAAGGACCTGTTATCATTAATAGCATTAGTTATTGACTGTCAGGGGTGAAGTCACTTTCTCCAGAGGCTAACAGTATTAACAAACTGCAATTGCGAGGAATTAGTCTCTGCTGTGTACTGTTGAGAAAGTTTATAAATTCTCGTTCTTAGAGAATCGGCGAAGTAAGATGGCATAAAGTAATCATTGCTTGATTTTCACAAGACAATTCATTGTCCTGTTTTCAGTATCATTGAATGATTAATCTTTAAATATTGCATACTTTAAAAACCCCATGACAATTGGCGACCTCATTCCAGGATATTAACTCCTAGCTCTAAAGTTATTCACGAGATAATACTCACTCGTTCATACTTAGGTATTTATCATTAAAGTCTATAGGCACTACCTTACTGGTGATTATTGATTCAGTTCTATTAATTTACGTAATAGTTGACAGTCAGTTTGTTTATTTTTTTCTTTTTTCTTTACCAGTTTAATTAGATAAAACTGGTCACCACTAACCTGTGCCTATATTCTTTATTCTCGATTATTGACATCTTTCTTTGCAAAAATTGCAGTCAGTACTGAGTCACTAGTTTACTTAGATTGAGTTAGCATCATGTCTACCAGCATCTATGTACAGGAAGCCAAAGATATGGGGCTTACGGATCCCGAGAAAATTAAGGACTTTGTCCTCTCTCGGTTTAACCCGCCCCGTCCCGACCACTTTTTGACCACTGGTACCCCCCAATCCCGACCATTTTTTGACCCTTTTTTTTTTTTGCTTAAACTTTCGCTTTTGGTCAGGTACAATGGTCAGTGGCAAAGAAATTGGTCCTCGGGGTCCCTAATTACCTTAACCAGGTATGCCTTGGTCCCACCTGGCCCCGTGTTCTCCGTAGGCGGTCTGAGCCTCTAACGTTTTCTATGGTATTATAAGTCTGGGAAACCAATGAAAGTAAGTAGAAATGTATTTATTACAAACATAAAAACATGTGATAAAAGAGTATATTGGATTTTATACAAAAATAGAGCAGAAATAAGCATTGTACCATCGTGCGAAACGAGCAAAATCGGCCAACTTGGTCACGATGAATCGCTAACATTCTAAAATCATGATACATATAATTTTTTTTACTTACATAATACTTCTACAATAACATTATACCATTTTACATTTTATTGAACTGTTTTTACGTATTCACAGGCCTTTTGATAACATTTAGCGTAATGTTAGCCCTTATTTACGTAGTGAGTGAACTCGCTGTGACTGTTGTTTCAACTCGTATTGTGTTTTTTCTACTTACATAATACTTTTCTAATATTATTATACACTTTTCAACTTTATAGAACTGTTTTGAGATTATTTCAGGCCTTACGTAAATATATAGCGTAATAATAGCGCATAATAACACACACGGTGAAGTCGCTATGACAACTATTTCAACTTACAACCTATTTTTGTACTTATATAATAATTCTCCACTAACATTGTACATGTTTACACTTGATATAATTGATATCACATAATTTCTGAACTTACGATGGAACTGAGCGTCATATTTACGCGTACTTACACAGTGAGTGTTATCACGACATCATTTGTTTCATCTTACACTAGTATTCAACTTATAAAATACCTTACTACTAACATTACAACAAATTCCACTGTATATAATTCCTATCACATACTTACTGACCAGAATGTGGGTGTACTCGTGACATCAATTATTACAACTTACACTATTGTTCAACTTATACGTTTTATTCATGCTAACATTACACCCGTTTCCACTTTATTTCCTTGCTATCACATATTTACTGACCAGATTTACACAGTGGATGTAGTTTTGATATCAATTCTTTCCACTTACACTAATTCTCAACTTATACATTACTTTTCTGAAAAAATAACACCCGTTTCAACTTTATATTTGACTTAGCACCTACTGACTGGCCTTACCATTATAATGAGCGTCATTTCGCCTTCCCACACAGTTTCAGTAGTGTAGGAAATTATGATACTCCTTGAAACAAGGCTGAAGGCACAACGCAACATTGCACTCGACACACTCGTATATTGTGTCTTTTCTCTGAGTGGATGGTCTGACTGTTGAGTGCTTACATACATGGCAGCGACGCTGGGGTTTACGACGGTTTGGGTCGGAAGGGATTGCGCTGGGATAGTGGCGTCCTGCAAGACGTAGGGGAGTCTGAGCAGCCATGGGGGTGCGGGTGTGGTGTGTGGGTCTGTCCTGGGCATGCTTGGCGATTATTTCACGTGCCAGCTCCCTCACAAACCCCTCAAAGGTCTCGGATACTCCGGTGGTCATTGCGTGCAGGTAGTGGGCGTTCAGGACTGTGATGTCGAGCAAGTGGAAAAAAGAGCTTCTTGTACCACTTCATCATGATCCTGGCACAGTCAACACTTGAAATCATCGAGTCTGACTGATCAACTTGCCTCATGTTCAGATTATAGGCAAGTACAGACTCGGGTTTCCATACGTTGCGCCTCCTCTCGCTACAGTGATCCACGGAGTCTGTGCGGTGCATCAGGGGGCTGTGAACAGTTGATAGGAGGCAAACTTCCCTGTTGTGTTTCCACAGGGTTGCAAGGATGTTATTGGCCTGGAAGAAAACTACCTCGTTCTTGTCAAGTTTCCTCCCTATCTTGACCATATGGCGACGGTTTCTCTTGACTGTACCACAGACTCCGGTGTCGTGTTGGTGGAGGAACCTAGCGAGAAGAGGGCTAGTGTACCAGTTGTCCAGGTACAACACATGACCACGATGAAGGTACTCTTCTATCATTGTCTTCACCACGGCCCCAGAGAGTCCTATACTCCGATCTTCTGTTATATCTGTCTGTGCGCCCGTGTACAAGACTATGTCTTGCACATAACCAGTCTTACAGTCACACATAACAAAGATCTTGAACCCGAAATGGTGTCTCTTGCTGGGTATGTACTGCCTAAAGGAAATATTGCCTCTCCACAACACAAGACTCTCGTCTATGACGAGGTCTCTGTATGGATAAAATGAGGAGTGGAACATTTGCCGTAAATGATCAAATACCAGCCTAATTCTCCTCATTTTATCGGTGTTATTTGCATTGGCTGGATCTTCTGCATCAAAAAAGTGGAGGCGGCCGAGAATATACTGAAATCGGTTACGACTCATCACCTTTCCAAAGAAAGGTGTGAGGATGATTGGGTCAGTTGTCCAGTAGGCAGGAATTTGGTTTTTCCTTACCACACCCATCAAGATAACCAGGGCCAAAAATAGGAACATCTCTGAAATTGTCATGGGATAGTCATACTGTTGGGAATGCCTGCTCGTGGTTCCCAAACGTTCACTTCCACAGCGCTGTGATTGTGAAAAAATATTAGTTTGTTCAACTATGCGCCCCACAAACGCCTCACCAAAGAACAAGTTGAAAAAATCCACCCGTGACGAACCTGCATTTACACCTGGAGCCGTGCAACCTGACCGCCACTCCTCAGTGAAAGGGTGAATGATGGGAGTAAAATTACTCCCATCTTCCCAGTTCCACGTGACACCACCGTCTCCAGCCACGTCACCATTGTCCCCTTCGTCAGGGTGGGGAGGTGAGGGTGGTGGGGGAGGTTGGGGAGGTGGAGAGCGGCGCCTCTCATCACTCGCACTTCTCTTCCCTCTCCCTTTTCCTTTACCCTTTCCCTTCCCTTTCTTTCCTTTCCCCACATCCTGGGGCTGTGGGGAGGAAGTTTGGGAATATTCAGGGGCGAAAGAAGTGCTGGGGAATGACTCCACCTCCTCTCCCCTAGGCCTACGAGCACCACGTGCTCGTGCTGCCTCCCTCACACCACTTGCCCCTTCACCCTGCACTACCCCCACACCACTCTCACTTTCACCCCGCGCTACCGCCACAACACTTTCCCTTTCTCACAGCAATCCCACCACACCACTTGCCACTTCCCCAGACAAAGTACTTTCACCATACCTTATATGTCGTCTCGCCCCACCTTCTGATCCTCGTGGTGATATTTTCTCTTTTCCCAACCACGCGGCGATATCACATCCTAAGCCTCCGTCATCCTCATTGTCCTCATCCTCGTCCTCATCAGATTCGGGATGGAGAGATAGCTGTGCACATGGCTGGGGAGCAGGCTGGCCTTCCCTTGCCTTACGGTATGTCACATACCGCGTTTTTCGGGGCGAAGGGACCTTCTCATCACTGCTACTTATTTCTTCCTCTGGCTGGACGTAATCGCGATCTACCACATCATCGTCGAGTGGAGAATCACTGTCTCCAGTGAAGGCTTCCAGGACGGATGCGATTTCCTCGTCTGAGAGACCTTTCCGCGCCATGTCTGACCTGGGTCACTGCTAGCAGGTGAGTGACCGAGACAAGGGTGAGCGCGGGTCACGCGGGGTCTAGGACGCTGCCCGCCTGGCGGCAGGTAGGGGAGGCTTGGGCACGTGGGTGAATCGAAAATCTCGCGCGAATTTTGAAAATTGTGGAAATTATGAACCTTGCAATTGCAGGACGTTGAAGTACGTCGACGGGATTAGCTGTGACATAACGTGAGGATGTGGAAGTACGTCGATGGGACGCCGTGGGTTAATTATGAACAGCAACACAAGAATGATGATCGTGAAGAGCGTCGAATTCAGCGTGAGGAACGCGAAAAGGAGCACAAATACGAGTAAGAACAGCGCGAACACGAGCGAGAACAGTGCGAACACGAGCGGAAACAATGCGAACTCGAGTTAGAACATGAGCGAAAACAGCACGAACTCGAGTTAGAACATGAGCGAGAACAACGAGAACATGAACGTGCCGAGCGAGAAGCACGCAAAAAACATGAAATTGAAATGCTGAAGCTCAACCGAGATTCATTGGCTTCAGACACATCTGGTGCAGCTGGCCCAAGCTCCACGAGCACTATCCCTGCACATATTAGGCGACCCCATACATCAAGCTTTCCCCATACAAGGAAGGCGAGCGAATCGAGCCATACATAGCTCGTTTTGAAGACATGGCTCAACTTTACCAGCTGGATGATGTAGCTAAGCGGCTTCAGTTTCTTAGCCTGTTTGAGGGCCTTGCCCTCGATATTCTCCACAGAATTCGTGGAGACAATCTCACGTATGAGATGATGAAGGCTGCACTCGTCAAAGAGTACGGTCTCACAGTTGACGATGCCAAGAGTCAGTTCATGAGGGCGCGTTTACAGGAAAAAGAGACTGCCGTTCAGTTTCTTGACCGGCTTACTGCTTACTTAGATGAGTGGATGGAGAAAGATGAAACTCCTTCCACGTATGAGGGGATAATTGACCTTATGCTGCGTACGCAGCTAGAAAAGTTGTGGCCTACTGAACTTATGGCTCAGCTTAAGATCTGCCAGGTAAAAGATGCCAGCCAAATGGTGGAGAAGGCTGATGCATTCTTTACTGCATACGGGTATCAAACTCGCAAGCAGCATACCTGGAACAGGAAAGCTGATAAATCTGGGAAACCGTCTCTGACTGAACCCCAGCAACAAGGCCGTTCTCAGAATAATGGTCAAGGTCCAAAACCGCAGAGGAGGGACCAGGGGCAAAACACTCAGAAACCTGAGTGGAAGAGGTATAACAGGTACCCTAACCAGCAGCAGTATCAGCCACGCAATCGACTGTTGGGACAAACCTTTTCAGCACCAGCCCCAGTGTATCGGAGGCAGGAGGCGAACGCAGCCTTTGTTCCTCAGCAGCAGCACAGCAGTGTCGTCCCTAGCAGTACGGGTACTTCCCCACAGTTCTCTAGTCCCACAGCGACAGTGAACCCCCCTCCACAGATGGCCAATGTTCCATCTCCCCAGGCAGTGAGTACGACCCCTCAAGTTTCTAGTTCACAGGGCACCATGTTTGCCGCATCATTTATTCAGCAGCCTAATCAGTGGCTAGCTGCTTCCTTCACATGCCCTCCCACAGGTGACAGTGCCTTCCTTGTTCAGCCAGGGTTTGTGGGAGACATTTCTGTGAAGGTCCTGAGAGACAGTGGTTCCTCAGGTTACTCTGTCAAGCAGAGTCTAGTTCGGCCTGAGCAGTACACAGGTCGACAGATCCATGCTAACCTTATTGATGGATCAGTGAGATTGTTCCCTGAGGCACGCATCCAGGTGGCATCTCCATTTTACACTGGTACGACACTCGCAGTTGTCATGCCAGAACCTTTATTTGACCTTATCATAGGCAATATTCCCGGTGCCAAGTATAGATGCACCGAAGATGACGCTACTCAGACTTCAGCTACAGTAACACGAGCCATGGCTGAGGCTCCAGACTGTGTCACCCCGGTGACCATTGAATTGCCGCAAGATCTGATGTGTAGCCAAGTTGTTGTTCAAGAACAACATTCTGATCCGACACTTGCTACCGTGCGAAAGAAACAAAAGGGTAGAGTGATAAAGTATTCACGGGGAGGTCAACCCAAGTTCCTTCGCAAACAAGGATGGCTGTACCGTGAGTCACGAACACCCCACGGCGAGGTTCAACTGCAGTTTGTAGTCCCCGCAAAGTACCGCCTAGCAGTGTTAGAATAGGGTCATTGTTCAGCCTCAGGAGGTCACATGAGTAAAAGGAAAACCCAGGGCCGTATCCGAGCTAACTTCTTCTGGCCAGGGATGGGACAAGACATAGATAGTTTTGTGTGTTCCTGCAATGTGTGTCCACGTACCACTAATCAGGGACATGTCCCTCCTGCGCCGTTTGAAACCACACCCGTAATCTCTGAGTCAGTTGAGAGACAGGGTAGTGGTGAAGTAGGTGCAGACCTGATGTCTTGCCCATTGGCCCCACAGGACACGGTATGTCCAGGGCCTGTACATACATGTATACCATAAGTTAAGGGGGAAGTTTGAGAACCCCGCAGAGACAGTCCGAGGCTGTGTATGAATTACCTTGTGGAACATCTCGAGCTGTGGGCCTCTCAGAGGATTCCCAGAGAGTGCACATTATCCACATTAGTGTTCACACCCACGGTGGGTGTTAAAATGTGACCTGCCCGAGATTGCGTAGGGATTCTCAGCTTCCTGTCATTAATCGTAAGCGTAGAGTTAGTTAACCAGTAAACTGGGTTCCATTAGCGAATCGCAGCGTTTGATGTCCTGCACAGACGCCCAGTCTTTTTGCTCATGACCAAGTTCCCTGGGTTAATTTAGCGAATTGCAGCATTTGATGTCCTGCATAAACACCCAGTCTTTTCGCTAATTAAGTTTAGGGTTTAACCAGTAAACTGGGTCAGCGTTTGATGTCCTGCAGAAACGCCTTGACTACGTTTCCCGGTTAATAATGTAAATAGTGTACTTTCAGTAACATAAGTACTGATTGCTAGGCAGAGAGAGAGAAAGGACACTTTTGATGCTCCACCTTGATTGTTTTTGCAGGTGCAGCTGGCGGGTGCAGCACTGCCGTGCAGAACAGCTGATCATCCCTGATGCATGCTGCCGCCTCTTCTCTTCTGCCTCGTCATCATCATTTACTATTGATTTGCATTATGTAATTTTACACGTAGGTACAGTTACACCACAACTGTCACACCTACACCATGTATTACATACATTACGCTACATAACAATTAGTTGTTAATGTAAATGTAGCGAACTTTTTGCTCAGTTTGACCTGAGCACAGGATTATTCACCGTTGTCACGGAGTTTTTCCCTCAAGCTTGCTTCTATTAACGTAAATACGAGTTTTTTTTTTTCGCTCACTGGCGACTGTGACTTTCTCCTGTAGCAGGATAGCACACACACACACACCACAGTGTGAATCTTGTTTGACTGAGTTAGGATTTATATGTATGTATATTGAAATTATTTTTTTCTGAAGAAAAAAAAATTTTGATTTTCATGGGGCGTAATGTCACGAGTCGGCGTGATTTGTATTTGAATAAACTCGTGACATCAACTTTGGTGGGAAACCGTAAATTCTAGTGGAACCCCAGTATTCATCGCTCAGTTTAACCGCTACATATTCACCCGGTCAGGAGTGTTTTCAGAAAAATTTTCACTGTGTCATAAATGATCGTCTTTGTGCGAGACATTAGCACTTCTGCTGAGCGATTTATTATAGGCGTATTTCGCTAATTCTAGCCATTAGCAATGCGGCCATGACACTCGCCTCTTTCTCATGATTTGAAGTCAGTCAAGATTTGTACGCCGCGGAAGCAGGTAATGTGTGTGGCAGTGCCCTTCCTCAACGACGCCTAGTTCCCACCGCCACCGTATTCCCACCTAGCGTGATTGGCAAGAGATTTAGCGTGTGCAGTGTCCTTCCAGTAACGACACCCAGTCATCTGCTTTGTCCACTTTTCTGACCAGTATTTTCTTTTCGTTTTTTTTCCTAGATTTAAGAGTTAGCTTTTGAGTGAGCGAGTGAGTGCGATCTCCTTATTTTGAATTCATTTTGAAATGTAACGTAAATTTATATCTTTGTAATCAATAAATTTAACTTTTTCTTGAGCTTAATGCAATGTAAACTCGTGGTTTATTTTCCACATTAAGCTTATTTCACTTATAGCTCCTAGTTTGCATAAACGCTTTGCTATTCATAACTGGTACTTAGGCCAGTCCTTTCGTATTAAGCTCAAAATCCGTTGTGCCAACCAGGAGTTAATGCATCAGGAAGAACCTGTTATCATTAATAGCATTAGTTATTGATTGTCAGGGGTGAAGTCACTTTCTCCAGAGGCTAACAGTACTTACAAACAGCAATTGTGAGGAATTAGTCTCTGCTGTGTACTGTTGAGAAAGTTTATAAATTCTCATCCTTAGAGAATTGGCGAAGTAAGACGGCATTAAGTAATCATTGCTTGATTTTCACAAGACAATTCATTGTCCTGTTTTCAGTATCATTGACTAATTAATCTTTAAATACCGCATACTTTAAAAACCCCGTGACACCCTGCCCCGCCCGCCTTAGTTGCCGCCCAGTCCGGCCTAGTCTAGTCCAGTCCAGTCCAGCCTAGTCTAGTCCAGTCCAGTCCAGTCCAGTCCTGTCCACTCCAGCCCTGCCCTGCCCTGCCCTGCCCAGCCCTGCAGCCGCCTAGCCCTGCCCTGCCCTGACCTGCCCAGTCCAGTCCAGTCCAGTCCAGCCCTGCCCTGCCCTGCCTTCCACTGCCCAGCCCAGCCCTGCCCTGCCCTTCCCTTCCCTACCCAGCTCTGCCCTGCCCTGCCCTTCCCTTCCCTACCCAGCTCTGCCCTGCCCTGTCCTGCCTGCTCTGCCCTGTCCTGCTCGGCGCAGCGCAGCACAGCACAGGATAGCAGCCACCTAGCCCAGTAGTCGTGTATCCTAGCAGTGTCCCAGTCCTGCCCTGTCCCAGCCCAGCAGCCACCCTCCCTGCCCTGCCCTGCCCTGCCCTTCCCTACCCTACCCTACCCTACCCTAGCCTGCCCAGTCCTGCCCCACCCTGCCCAGCCCTGCAGCTGCCTAGCCCTGTCCTGTCCTGTCTTGCTCTGCCCTGCCCTGCCCTGTCTGCCCTGTCCAACATAGCCCAGCACAGCACAGCAGCCACCCAGCCTAGCTGTCGCCCAGGTTAGCAGCCGTCCAACCCTGGCCAGTCTAGCCCAGCAGCCACCCATTCCTACCATGCCCTGCCTTGCATTGTCCTGCCCAGTCCAACCCAGCCCGCCCCTGTTGCTGCCCAGCTTTGCCCTACCCAGTCCAGCCCAGCCAAGCAGCTGCCCAGCCCGGCCTAGTAGCCTCTCAGCCCGGCCAAATAGCATCTCGGCCCGGCCCTGCCTTGCTCTGCCCAAACCAGCAGCCGCCTGGGCTATTCCTGCCCTGCCCAGCAGCCTCCCAGGCCTTCCCTGCTCTGCCCAGCAGCCACCCAGGCCTTCTCTGCCCTGCCCAATAGCCGTCCACGCCTTCCATGAACTGCCCAGCAGCCGCCCAGGCTTTCCCTTCCCTGCCTAGCCCAGGAGCTGCCCAGCTCTGTCTTTCCCTGCCAAGCACAGCATCTGTCCAGCCCGGCTCAGCCCAGACCACCCCAGTGCAATAGGCACCCAGCCCTGTCCTGCTCAGCTCTACCCTACCTGCCTGGCAACCGCCCAGCCCTATCCTGTTCTGCCCAGCAGCTGCCCAGGCCTTCCCTGCCATGCTCAGCCCAGTCCCATTCCGCCCTGCCCTGCCCCACCTAACCAGGCTAAGCTCGGCCCAGTAGCCACCCAGCCCAGCCCTCCCCTGCCCTGCCCTGCTCAGCCCTGTCCTGCCCTGTCCTTCCCATGCCCTGTCCAGACCAATAGCTGCCCAGCCCTGCAATGCTTTGCCCAGCAGCTGCCCAGCCCAGCCCTGCCCTACCCTACCCTACCCAGCTTAGCCCTGCCCTGCCCTGCCCAGTCCAGGAGCCACCTAGCCCTGCATCCTCCCAGCCTGGCCCAGCTCTGTCCAGCCCTGCCCAGCTCTGTCCAGCCCTGCCCAGCTCTGTCCAGCTCTGCCCAGCTCTGTCCAGCTCTGTCCAGCCCTGCCCTGCCATGCTCTGCTCTGCCTAACTCAACACACCAGCTACAGAGCCTTACCCTGCTCTGCATTACCCAGCCTAGCCCAGCCCAGCAGCCGCTCTGCCCAGCCCTGCAAACGCCCAGCCTGGCCCAGTAGACACACAGCCGGACCCTGTCCAGCCCTGCCCTGCTCTGCTCAGTCCTGCCTTGTCCTACCCAACCCAGCCCTGCCATGCCATGCCCAATCAAGCCCTGCCCTGTTCTGCCCAGCCCAGGACAGGTGTACCCCGCCGACCCCAGCAAAAACTGTCATGCCCTGCTCAGCCCAGCAGCCACCCCAACTCTCCCCTGCCAAACCCAGCAGCCGCCTAGCCCTGTCCTGCCCAGCTCAGAAGCCGACCAGCCTTTCCTTGTTCAGCCCAGCCTAGTAGCCAGGCAGCCCTGCCCAGACCAGCCCAACAGCCACTAAGTTTGGCCTGCCCTGCCCAGCCCAGCCCAGCAGCCGCCCAGCCCTGCCCTGCCCTGCCCAAACCTGTCCTGCTCTACTCTGTCCTGCAAAGCCCGCACTATCTTACCTGACCTTCCTCGTCCCTGCCCGGTCCTGCCCAGCCCTACCCTGTTCTGCCTTGCCCTATCCAGCTCAGTCCAGTAGCCACACAGCCGTGTCTTGCCAAGCCCGGTCCATTTGTCTCCCAGCCCTTGCCCCGCTCTGCCCTGCCCAGCCCAGCAGCCGCCCAGCTCTTCACTGGCCAGCTCGACCCAGTAACCTCCCAGCTCGGCCTTACCTAGCCCTGCCTGGCCTTGCCCAGCCCTGCCTTGCTCTGCCCGGCCCTACCCTGCCATACCCAGCCTTACCATGCCCAGCCCTGCCCTGTCTTTCCTGCCCGGCCCAGTAGCTGCCTAAGCTCTGCCCTAGCCAGCTCAGTCCAGTCCAGAAACTGCCCAGCCCAGCCCAGCCCAGCCCAGCAGCCGCCCAGCCTAGCATCCACCCAGCCCTCCCCTTCCCAGCAACTGCCAAGCCCGGCTCAGTAACTGCCCTGCTCTGCCCTACCCAGCCCAGCCCTGCCCAGCCAAATGCAGCAGCTGCCCAGATCAGCTGCCTCCTAGCCCTACCCTGCCCAGCCCGGCCCAGTAACTGCCCAGTCCTGCAGTTGCCCAGTGCAGCCCAGTAGCCACCCAGCCCTGCCATACCAAGCTTTGCCCAGCCCAGTTCAGTCCAGCAGCCACCCAGCCCTACTCTGTTCTGCCCGTCCCATTAGCCGCCCAGCTCAGCAGCCGCCCTGCCAAGTCAAGCCAAGTAATCACCCAAGTCCTGCTCTGCCCTGCCCTGCCCAGCTCAGCCCAGCCCACCAACTGCCCAGCCTTGCCCTGCTTAACTCAGCAGCTGCCCAACCCTCCACTGCCCAGCCCTCTCCAGCCCAGCCTGGCCCAGAAAAGGCCCTACCCAGCCCTGCCCTGCCAAGCCCAGCCCAGCCCAGCTCAGCCTAGCAGCCTCCCAGCCCAGAAGCCACCCAGCCCAGAGCCACCCAGCCTGGGCAAGTAGTCGCCCACCTCTGCCTCGCCCTACCCTGCCCGGCCCAGCAATGCCCTGCCCTGCTCTTCCCCGCCCTGCCATGCTCAGTCCAGCCCAGCAGCTGCCCAACCCTGCCCTGCCCATTCCAGCCCAGCAGTTGCCCAGCCCTGCCAGGCCCAACTGCGTCCAGTACGGCAGGTGCCCAGCCTAGCCCAGCACCTGCCTTATCCTGCTCAGCCTAGCAGCTGCCCAGCCCTGCCCTGCCCTACCTGGCCCAGCAGCCACCCAACACTGCCCTACCCCATGTTTGTAACCTTTTTGTAGATATTATATAGTATGTGAATATAGTATGTAGGTAGTTGTAAGTAGGTGTAAGTAGGATCCAAGTAGGGCATCAACGCCCGCTCAGTGTTATGTCTACGAGCTATGAGTCACGACTTCCGTAGTCGCACCGCCTCTTTCTCTCTCTAGCCGGTGGGAACCGGCGATCAGTAGCTGTCCAAACAGGTCTGGGGATGGACATGCAGTTGTCCGGTATCGCTGTATATTGATTCAAGACGGTGTTTAATATATTGTCAGAAAACTACTACAAGACTTTACCTTCACCTGCAAGTGACATATAGGGGGCCATCGACAGCTTTAACATTTGGTGGAAAGCGAGTGGGATAATAGTGAATTACGTCTTCTGTGGGCTGGTTTAGCTGTGTCTGTCTTCCCACCCTACTGTCTGCTGTTCTTCCCACGACGACACACAGCCTATCTCCGCCCTAGCCTCCAGCCCTGTTTGCAGTCTTGGTGTGGAATCGTTCTGGCAGTTTTGATGTAATTTTGGGAATTTCCTCCACATCAATGCCCCACCTATCACCACGCCACCACAACCAGTGAACCACGCAAGGCTCCTGCTCCTATCAACCTACAACCTGCCTTTGCCTGCCTGCCTGTGTTCCTGTCCAGCCTGCTGTAATGGTTAGTTTCAGCCCCCACAAACTCCACCCCAGACCCCACTCCAGGAAGCAGCCCCCAACCGCCGCCCGACGCCGTTACGTCATTGTTTTCCCCACCCACCACACACACCAACGTCACCTAGGGAGCGTGGCCAGTCACACTGAGCTACGTCACAGTCTTCTGCTCCTATCAGCTTCTCATTCTGCCCAGTGGAGAGCTGCACCCAGTGACGTCACGGACACTTCCACCCAATCACGAGGAGACGAGAGCCTCACTTTTCTTCAGTCTTGGGACAGACCACATCTCACTACAAAGTATATCCTACCTGCATTTTCATGCAATTCCTCATTCCATCACACTGATTAATCCCTTTCTACAGAGAAGCCAAGCTGTCTCTATAGATTGTGATACTTTCACCATTTAATCTCATCCATTCATTGCATTTTTGTCCCTCATTATTCATTCAGTCAGAATTTTTCGTTCACTCGCTCCTCCTTCATCCAATTTTCTCCCACTCATACTCAGCTGTAAATAACGCATTCATTTTCCCTCATATTCATTGTATATAAATCATTTCTTCACAGATTTCAAATATTTTTATTTATTTATTCTCATTTATTCATCCATTTGTTCATTTAGTTTTATTTGCTTACTTCCTACTCTGTTAATGTCCTTTTTTAAAAGGGTAGATCTCTGACCTATTGAATCTGACGGTAACACAGATAACGCTGTATGTAGTGATAATGTAAATCTTCGCAGTGGCAGATCTTATACTAAACCAACCGTAAGTTTCCTACCTGTTTCTACTACACCTGTTACTCCTACCCTAAATCCAGATATATTAACTCCAGATACTCTATCATCTTCTCCAACTGATTCTCCTGAAACCACTCAGTCTTCTCCACAGTCTTTATCCCTCCCTACTACTACACATACACACACCACTACAGTCACGACACTTCCTTCCCACACACCGTCTCAGTTCACTACCGTGCCTACTTCCTCACCTTCGCGGTCTCACCCTCTTCTTACGATGGTGACTCAGAACCCTCCACCTCCACAATCCATATATTTAGATGATGTGAATAGACCCAAATTTACAGGAGAGGATAGTACTGTTTCGATTTACGATTTCCTCAGAGAGGTCGAAAACGACCTTCATAATCGCCAGATTGTAAATGAACTCTTGAAAGTTTCATATCTTCTTAGGCGACTCCATCATGGCAGATCAATAATAGGAACTGCTATTCGTTTGGGGCACTTCGAAGATTGACAAACGTTTGACATGTTTAGCCAACGGCTTATTCAATACTGTTGCCAACATTCCAATTCTGCATCACTTATAGGATTAACTAATCTCTTCAAGCAAATGCAGGAAGACATGAAGGTACCTCCCCAACATGCAAAAGTAATTGAGGCAGCCGCTACTATGAGGGCGACGAGTTCAGAGTTGAGCCAATTATTCTGTGGTACTCAATGGGTAACAGAACACAACGGGGAGATCATGATTACATTAAATAATTTTGCAGACTTGTTCGGTTACTTTAGATTTCTCAATTGGCTTTCGGACTCCCAACAACAAATAGCACTACGAATTGGCTTTAAACCAGGAGACAAAATAATGGATGTCAGTAAAAGAATCGTCAAGAGGTCAGGAACAGACTTCACTCGCCAGGTCGATTCTTACAGTTCACCCTCTCCCTCTGCAAGTGGCACTGCGAGAGTACTACACACCAGCATCACTTCATCTGATCCCTTGCATTCGCGGCCAACTACAAGAACCAAACCTAGTAATCGGTCTCACTCACAATATCGTTCACCTTCTAGCGGTCGTGACAATTCAACTCTGCGACGAAGCAGACAATTCTCAATTCCGTGCTGGCACTGCGGTAATGTAGGTCATAGAGAGTCTAGCTGTGCACGCAAAGATAGACGTTTTCGCTCACGGGAACGCCCGCGTGCACCTTCGCGGTCCCGACGTCTAACTTGCAAGTACCATAAGAATAGCACAACTCACTCCACGGACGAGTGTCGTTACCTTAGGAGCCGTCAGTCGGGGGAAGACGAGCGCTCGGATCGGAGAAATATAAACTAACAGTAGAAGATCCGCCGGTGTCTGAAAATAAGGTAACAGAAAATCAACTCTCCATTCGTCAGGTAGGACCTATAACATCTTCAGGCTTAGTCATTCTAGGATGGAGCGAAGGGGTACAAAGCTCTTTCTTTATGGACAGCCGATCTATGGTAAATCTAATCTCAGATACCTCTTTAAACAACATTAGGAAAATAACTAAAAGAGTTGGGCTCCTCGAACCACCTGACATTCGCCTATGCGGTGTGGATGGCTCAGAATTTCAGGTCAAAGGAAAGATCACACTAGAAGTACAGTTTGATAAGGCCTTAAGACCCTTTGACGTAGAGTTTCATGTCACTAATGATCTTAGGTATCCAGCGGACACTCTCATTGGCTTTTCGACAATGGCCCAAGAAGCCATTGCTCTCCTCCCTGCTTCTCGTTGTGTACATGTCAATGGTTTCCCAATATCTAGTATGGAATATCCACGTCCGGTACTTTCCCAAACCGACTCAGTTATTAAGTCTCACATGATTCCAACAGTAGTCAAGAGTAACCATATACACACGCTGTTACCTGAACAGCCAGGTACACTACCATCTAGTACTACATTCTCTGAACATTCAATTATAGATCGTATCAACCCCTCTGACAGTGGCACACTCGCCAACTCAGACATGCCTCATTTAACTACCTCAGATAGTGTGATTGATGTTTTACAACACGCAGAGATAAGACGTGCAGCAACAAATCAGTGCACAATTTTGTTATCGCACAAGTTTACCAAAGTCTCTGTTTGTGTTGTGGGTGCGAAAGCAGGAGTGGATGTACTAATCTTACCTGAGACGTGTTGTATGAATGGCTTAGCTTATGAGTCAGTGTTGTGTACGGTGCTGGATGATGGTTTATGCTACTTGTATATTGCGAACACAACAAATGCTGCTTACACCTTACAAACGGGAACTCAGATTGGCGATTTCTTGGTATACCCAGCGGCCGTACGTGTGTGCCAGGATTTCCCATACCCTGTTGCCGATGTGTGCTCAGTTGCTCAGTCCACCAGTATTCCGTCTAATCTTGAATCTCATGTGAAACAAAGTGATTTCCCGAAACACCGACATCAATTAATTAATCTCTTGCGAGACTATCGCGAAGAAGTAGCCCTACCCGGTGAGAATCTGGACAAGACAAATTTGGTAAAGTATAATATTACATTACAGCCAGGTGCTCAGCCAGTATATATACCTGCCTACCATTTACCATATAGCCAACGTCAACAAGCCGATCGTCTTATTCAGGACATGTTGGATAATGAGGTCATTGAACACTCCGATAGCCCGTGGAACAGCCCACTATTTCTGGTTCCAAAGAAAGGTGGTGAGTTACGACCAGTCATAGATTACAGATGTGTGAATGCACTGACTGTCCTGGACAGATTTCCAATTCCTGTACTCACTAATTTGCTGGAATCCTTAGGCGAAAACAATTGTGTTTTTTCCTCCCTAGATCTTTTAAGTGGTTATTGGCAAGTCGAGATGGAAGAATCATCTTGTCCTATCACTGCCTTCAGTACTCCATCCGGTCATTACCAATTCCGTAGACTTCCATTCGGTTTGAGAAATGCACCTTCAGCGTTCATGCGACTAATTCATACAGTTTTCGCCGGCATGATAGGTCACTCAGTTTTTGCTTATCTAGATGATGTCATAATCGCTAGTCACTCGGTGGAGGAACACTTAGAAATGTTAGCCGAAGTGTTCACTAGACTCAAACAAGCTAGACTTAAGATCAAACTATCAAAGTGTGACTTTTTATGTAAGAAACTCCAATTTCTAGGATATGTTGCTGACGATCACGGATTTCACACATCACATGACAAGGTTAGAGTTGTGACGAATTTCCCAACTCCAACCAACACCGACGCTGTACGCAGTTTCCTCGGTCTCAGTGGGTATTATAGAAGGTTCATAAGAGGGTACACCAAGATAGCTGCGCCGTTAACAAAATTGTTAAAGAAGGATGCACATTTTGTGTGGGCTGATGAACAGGCAACTGCATTCATAACACTGAAAACTGCTCTAGCACAATCACCAGTTTTGGCATTCCCTGATTATTCTAAACCATTTCTTATCTGTACTGATGCTTCTGGAGCAGGCCTAGGTGCCGTTCTCATGCAATATGACTCCAAAGGAAAGAAACGTGTCATTGCCTATGCTAGCTGTGTGCTAAACTCCGCAGAAAAGAAATACAGTGTAACTCACTGGGAAGCCCTTGCCATGGTCTGGTCCCTAAAACATTTCTGCGACATCATCTACGGATATCCTGTTCACATCCAAACCGACCATCTTCCCTTATGTGACTTGTTTCGGGGACGTAACCTTACCGGTCGACTTGCACGTTGGGGAGTCACTGTGACTGACTATAATCCGACATATGAATATGTTCCTGGTAAATCCAGTGTCGTAGCCGATGCCCTCTCGCGACGTGTTGCCACAGTCTCAACCGGTTGCGACATAAACTTAGCGTTCAATTATGACACTACGTAGGTTCCAGGATGAGGACCCCATATGGTCACAGGTCATATATTTCCTAGAGTCAGGCAATGATTCTTCTTTGCCAAAGTTACCAGTCCCTGTATCTGATTTCTTCCTCAGCAATGAATTGCTCTATAAAAACTCAGTACTGACAGGTAACAACATACCTCATCGCGAAGTTAAGCAACTAGTCATTCCAACAGACTTAATTCCTGCTGCCCTTCATTTAATCCACGACACCCCTCATGCATCACACCCTGGCAAAGACAGAAGCTTACAGCAAGCACGTCTGTCATATTATTGGCCCACTATGCGAAAGGATATAGAAGCGCATTGCGATGCATGTTTATCATGTGCCCGTCACAAGAGGACAACCAGTCAATGTGCTCCTATATTGCAGTACTCAGTACCATCTAAACCTTGGCAAACTGTCTCTCTTGATCTTCTGAAGCTGCCTCGTACAGAATCTGGCTTCGTTTATCTGTTGTGGCAGTCGATCATTTCTCTAGATTTGTTATCTTAGTTCCATTGCGGGAAGTCTGCTAACGCAGTAGCACATGCCTTTATTAATTCAGTTATTTGCCCCTTCACAACACCAGAAGTAATTTTAACTGATAACGGGTCAGAGTTCAATAATTCAGTTCTGGAAGAAGTTTATCTTCGATACGGAATTAAGTAATGCAATATAATGGCCCATCATCCAGCCTCGAATGGCCTAGTAGAGCGCCAGAATAGAAAGATATTGGAGAGTCTGCGTCACATAGTGGGAGATCAGACTTCCATCTGGGATGAATGGATTCCACAGGTAGCAGCTTCAATTAATTCATCCATCAATAAGTCAATTGGAGAAACACCATTCTTCATCATATATAGCTTTGACAAAAGACCACCTTATTCACTGTCGCAATCCAAACCTGATCCGATCTACGACTACGATAACTATGTGCGAGTAAACCTATCCAACTTCCAGAAAATTCATATGTTCAGGATAATCTGGTCCTTACAAATGAGGAGATGGTACGTAACCAACACGTCGCTGCCACAGATGTTGCCATCCAAGTAGGTGACTTAGTTTTTGCCCTAGATCATGACAGAATCAAAACTAAACAGTAAATTCTTGGGTCCCTTCCATGTCATATCTCGTAAAGGCAATAAATTCGAATTAAGAGATCCGCACAAGGCAGAGATGACATGGGTGCATGGAGATCATCTCAAACGTGCACCAAAACGCATAGTCTTGGAGGAACCACTAAGAGAGACCACATCCCCACAACAAACCCCTACTCAGCCTTCTTCCTCTTCTTTAAACCTTCCTTCTGACATTACGATTCAGCCTTCCCCTACTGTTAATGACTATTGTGCCAAATTGTGTTCTGCCACTCTCTTGCATAACGTTATCATCTCATACTGTCGTTAACATCTGTATCAACATCACCTCTAAAATCACCTCATTTTATAGGAAAGATGCTGTGGGTCTACATGCTGACAGTGCTGACTCTGGTTGGGTCTGGATTGGGTGAGGACGATGGTGCCGTATGGCCCGGGCCTTGGTTGGAGCAGGAGGCGAGGTAATGGTCGTCAGAGACATAATCTCTTTGCGATATGACCTAGAGCCGCTGGCCGCCGTGGCCATCACCCTGCCTGACCTTGCACGTCAGCTACACGACCTGCAGAGACTCTTGTCAGAAATTAGAAATCAACATCCCAATGACACATTTTTGTACCCACTCTACCTACCCATCTGCTGGAAATTAGATTATATTGTTATTAGTTCAACCATCTTCAAGATTCCTTCCATCACCAAATGCCTGTGGGTCGCTCACGAGTGAAACGTGGACTTTTTGATCTTGGAGGAGAAATCCTCAGTGGATTATTTGGTGTAGCGACTAACCGTGAACTTTCTGGTTATAAAAAGGACTTAATTCAATTATCCAATGCCGTCGAGTCCCAAAACAAAGTGTTACGTATTGAACATTTTATGATGCAACAGATGAGTCACCATCTACATGATGTTACTAATACTTTAAATAATTTTACGATTGTTCTTAAGCGTGAAGTATCACAGACTAATATTATTTCATAGTTGATGTACGTTAAATTACATGTTGATAATTTGCAGGTTTCTCTGGACTCTCTTCTCTCCCAAGTTAGTAGCGTAATTCGTATTTTAGTCAATGCTGTTGATAGTCATGTGACCCTAGATTTAGTATCTCTCTCTGACCTTCGTTCTACCTTGGAATGGGCTCACTCAACATTCGGCTTGTCTCCTATGATTCCATTTTCCTCTTTAGAACACTACTACCCAATACTAGAAGCCACATTCCTTACTAAAGATATAATTGTTCATATTCCTCTTCGTTCCTCCATCATACTCGATCTCTTTCACATCATTCCTTTTCCCTTCTGGTACAATAACTCCCTAGTACAAGCCTCTGTCTCTTCAGAGTACTTTCTTCTCTCCCATGATCATCTCTATATTGCCTTCCTCTCCTCAAGTGACCTCGGTAGATGTGCCCTTCTCACACCCAACTCTCGTATTTGTGCTGCGTACCTCCTAACAATTTTTCCTGGCAGCGTTGCTCCTTGCAAATCTGCCTTAGTCCATAACTTCTCAGTACAACCTGTCTGTACCTTTGTTCCGGCTCCCAAAAGCCATGTACACCATGCTCGTCTAAATCACATCCGCTACTTCTTCTTTAGTGTCTCAACTCCAGTCAGTCTTATTTGTCCAGGGACCCCTGTCCGTTCACTATCCGCAATTGGTTTATATAAGGCCCCTGATTACTGTACACTAAAGTCTGAATCTATCATAGCCCATGCCACTCATTATCACTTCGCACTCTGCTCCCACAAGTATGACATCTTCAAACCTATTAATACTACCTTTCATCTACCAACAGACAATCTTTCTATCACATCAGAGAACCTACGTATGTTGAACTATTTAAACAATTCTGATTTTATTATGAACCAGTTCTCTTCAGCTTTTAACCGCTCCTGGTCACATCCACTCTTTGTATTTCCTCCGGTTGTCTTATGTTTTCTAGGTTTTATTGCAATTGTTTGTATCCTGTATTGTTGTCTCAAGCGAATGGACAAAAGGTTGCATGAGATCCGTGTAGCAACAAGGTTAGTGCGACAACCAAAAGACCTGGAAAATGGTAGTTCTGAGTAAAACTCATTTTGTGATTATATATATATATATATATATATATATATATATATATATATATATATATATTTGTAAATTGACCAAACCTATATGTTTATGCTATTTTTCCAACATGGCCATGTACTGTAAATATATTAATCCTTTCTTACATCCAGCTTTGTGAATTATGTAGCAATATCTCATTTATTATTGTACTCCCATGTAGTCCCGGTTCACTGTATACCCAGACCACTTGTATTCTTGCCATATTATGACTTGATGCCCCACCACTTTTTGATGAGGGGGAAAATTGTTTGTAACCTTTTTGTAGATATTATATAGTATGTAAATATAGTATGTAAGTAGTTGTAAGTAGGATCCAAGTAGGGCGTCAACGCCCGCTCAGTGTTATGTCTATGAGTTATGAGTCACGACTTCCGTAGTCTCGCTCTCTCTAGCCGGTGGGAACCGGCGATCAGTAGCTGTCCAAACGGGTCTGGTGATGGACATGCAGTTGTCCGGTATCGCTGTATATTGATTCAAGATGGTGTTTAATATATTGTCAGAAAACTACTACAATACTTTGCCTTCACCTGCAAGTGACGTAAAGGGGGCCATCGACAGCTTTAACACCCACCCTGCCCGGCAGCTGCTCAGCCGTGCCCTGCCCATTCCAGCCCAACAGCTGCCCAGCCAAGCTCTGTCCTGCCCTGCCCTTCCCAGCCCAGCCAAGCCCTGCCCTGCCCTGCCCTGCCCTGCCCTGCTCTACTCTGACCTGCAGAGCCCTGCACTACCTTACCTGACCTTCCTCGTCCCTGCCCTGTCCTGCCTTGCCCTACCCAGCTCAGTCCAGTAGCCACACAGCCCTGCCTTGCCAAGCCCGGCCCAACTGTCGCCCAGCCCTTATCCTGCTCTGCCCCTACGCAGCCCAAGAGCCGCCCAGCCCTTCTCTGGCCAGCTTGACCTAGTAACCTCCCAGCTCTGCCTTGCTCAGCCCTGCCTGGCTCTGCCCGGCCTACCCTGCCATACCCAGCCTTACCATGCCTATCCCTGCCCTGCCTTTCCTGCCCAGCCCAGTAGCTGCCTAAACTCTGCCTTAGCCAGCTCAGTCCAGCCCAGCCCAGCAGCCACCCAGCCCTCCCCTTCCCAGCAACCGCCAAGCCCGGCTCAGTAACTGCCCAGCCTTGTTCTGCTCTGCTCTACCCAGCCCAGCCCAGTCCTGCCCAGCCAAAACGAGCAGCTGCTCAGACCAGCTGCCTTCCAGCCCTAAGCTGCCCAGCCCGGCCCAGTAACCGCCCAGTCCTGCAGTTGCCCAGTGCAGCCCAGTAGCCACCCAGCCCTGCCATCCCCAGCCTTGCCCAGCACAGTCCAGTCCAGCAGCCACCTAGCCCTACCCTGTTCTGCCCGTCCCATTAGCCGCCAAGCTCAGCAGCCACCCTGCCAAGCCAAGCCTAGTAACTGCCCAAGCCCTGCTCTGCCCTGCCCAGCTCAGCCCAGCCCACCAACTGCCCAGCCTTGCCCTGCTCAACTCAGCAGCCCCCCAGCCCTCCCCTGCCCATCAGCCATCCAGCAGCTGCCAAGCCCTCTCATGCCCAGCTTGGCCCAGAAAAGGCCCTGCCCTGCCCTGTCTTGCCTTGCCCTGCCCAGCCCAGCCCTGCCAAGCCCAGCCCAGCTCTGCCTTGCCCTGCCCTGCCCACCAGGCCAGCCAAGCCCTGCCCAGCCCAGCCCTGTCCAGCCCAGCCTAGCCTTGCCCTGCCCTGCCAAGCCAAACCCAGCCCAGAGAAACCCAGCCCAGCCCTGCCCTGCCCTGCCCTGCCCTGCCCTGCCCTGCCCTGCCCTGCCCAGCCCAGCCCAGCCCAGCCCAGACAAACCCAGCCCAGCCATGCCCTGCCCTGCACTGCCCAGCCCAGCCCAGCCCAGCCCAGCCCAGCCCAGCCCAGCCCAGCCCAGCCCAGCCCAGCCCAGCCTGCCCAGCCCAGCCTTGCCCAGCCCAGCCCTGCCAAGCTCAGCCCAGCCCTGCCCAGCAGCTGCCCAGCCCAGCAGCCTCCTAGCCCAGAAGCCACCCAGCCCACCAGCCATCCAGTCTGGCCCAGTTGTCGCCCACCTCTGCCCCGCCCTACCCTGCCCGAACCAGCAGCTGCCCAACCCAGTCCTGCCCAGTCCCGCCCAGCCACTGCCAGGCCCACCAGCCATCCAGTCTGGCCCAGTAGTCGCCCACCTCTGCCCCGCCCTACCCTGCTCCGACCCAGCAGCTGCCCAACCCTGTCCTGCCCATTCCAGCCCAGCCCTGCCAGGCCCAACTCCGCCCAGTACAGCAGGTGCCCAGCCTAGCTCAGCAGCTGCCTTATCCTGCTCAGCCCAGCAGCTGCCCACCCCTGCCCTGCCCTGCCTGGCCCAGCAGCCACCCAACACTGCCCTACCCTACCCTGCCTGGCAGCTGCTCAGCCGTGTCCTGCCCATTCCAGTCCAACAGCAGCCAGGCCCTGCCCTACCCATTCCAGCCCAGCAGCCACCCAGTTCTGCCCTGCCCAGCCCTGCTGCCACCCAGCCCTGTCCAGTAGCCACCCACCTCTGCCCCGCCCTGCCCTGCCCTGCTCTGCCCATCCCAGCCCAGCCCAGCCCAACCAAGCCAAGCCCTGCCCTGACCAGCAGTTGCCCAGCCTGGTCCAGTATCCGCTCAGCCCTGCTGTGCCTTGGCTTTATCCTCCCTAGTCCGACCCTGCACAGCCTTACGCTGACCGGTCAAGCTCGTGCAGCCCTGCCCAGCCCATCGTAGCCCAGCCCAGCCCAGTCCAGCCCTGCCCTGCCGTTTGATAGTTTGATAGTTTGATAGTTTATTGACCACAGCTTACAAATGTGTAATGCATAGATCAAAATGAAAAGTAAAGCAAATATTGTAATTACAAAAGTATCACCCATAAAAAAGGAACATTCTGTAGTCCAAAATCAAACTTTTCATAAACTAAAAAATACAAATTACGTAAACAGGAAGACAAGCATTTATTTCCAACATGATAAAAGCACTGTAAAAGAGAGATGCAGTTACACTCGTCACAATATTTATAAATCGTACGCCCCTATAAGACTATAAAAATTATTGGTTTAAAAGTCTACCGTATTTGTTACTTGTATGTACTCAGAACATCATGAATAATTTTGCAGGTGACTTTAGTAAAATTAGAGAATACATCATTTATGGTATCAAGTCTGTACAACTCCCTAATGTTTTGTGTCTGGGGACACACCTCTATTACATGTTCTTCAGACTGCATGTCACCACATACGCATAGGCGCTCCTCGAGAGGAAGCCTACCACGTCCCCGCCTGTTCCAACGACCTGTTTCCACTGCCAAACTGTGTCCACACACTCTAAAACGTGTAAAAGGAAATCCTGTGGAGGTCGTTGCTTGTGTGTCTTCTCTCTTAAACTGCATGTACTTTGAAATGAGGGTTTAAAGTTTCACACACATTGCATCTTGATGATCGGGAGTTAGCAATGGCATTGTGCACATTATGCAGAAATGTAGACATATGTGGGACATCGTTTTGTATCATGTGGGCAACAAGCTTCCCAACTGGAGTATTTAAAGACATAACATACTTAATGGCAAAGGACAAGGGATCATTGTCCATGTTACATCTTTCTGACCACATGTTATGATAAAATTTGTGCTGTTTAAATTTAACAAGGTCGGGCAGTGAGGGATATCCTAACTCAGCATAACAAACGAGATTGGAAGTGGTCTTCCTCACTCCTAACAACTCCTTCATTGTCCAGTTGTACAGTTTAGTGACTGATTTTAAATCAGCGCCTACCCAAGACTCGCAGCCATACAACAGTGAGGACATGAGGGCCGCATCGAACAAACGACGTTTTACAATAAAAGGAATATCATTGTTTTTTCGAATAAAGGAGACAAATTTTAACACATGGCATAATTTGTTTTGCGCATACATTTTCACAGCAGATGACACAGAACCGTCACAAGTGAATGGAATCCCTAAATACACATAGCTAGTACAGTGTTCCACCACCAGCCCATCCACTTGCAGCGGCTCCATGTCTCCAGGTTCACCGTTTAGTACAAAAAAAAATTGTTTTAGCTTCATTAATCCTCATTCCATATTCATCACAAAATTCCTTTTATATACCAAATTTCTTTAACATATTCGTCCTAGTCGTGGATAATAACACCGTCTAGTTCAAGAATAACAATATGTGCAACCATTCTATAAATGGGTCAGGTTCACATCTGTCCTTCATCGTTTTTATTAACTCATCAACATATATAATAAATAAAAGACATGATGTGGACAAACCCTGCCTTACTCCAACGGTAAAAGTGATAATTGCACACCCCAAAATGCTCTCTGTTATACGATACATTGCAATTATAGTTGCCTGCATTACCATTTCGCAACCCAAGCGCTTTAGAATCATAAACAATTTATATCTTGGCATTACATCATATGCTTTAGAAAAATTAAATAAAGCCCTGCCCTGCCCTGCCCTGCCTGGCCCTGACCAGTCCAGCTCAGTCTAGCAGCCGCCCAGCCCTACCCAGCCCAGCCCTGCACTGCCTTGCCTGGCCCTGTCGCCCCTGCCCGGCTCTGCCCAGCCCAGCCCAGCCCAGCCCTGCCCTGCCCTCCCTTGCCCTGACCTGCTCTGCCCTGCCCAGACGAGCAGTATCCCATCCCTGCCCTACACAACACGGGCAATTAGCTGCCCAACAACACTTTCCTGCCCAGCCCAGCCCGGCCAAGTAGCTGTCCAGTCCTGCCCTGCCCAGCCCAGGGCAGCAGCCACCCACCTCTACCCTGCCCAGCCCGGCCCAGCATCCACCCAGCTCTGCGATGCCCAGTCCTGCCCTGCCCTGCCCAGCCCGGCCCAGCAGCTCGCTCAGCCCTGCCTGGCCCAGTTCTACAGATGTCCAGCCCGGTCCAGCAGTCCATTCAGCCCTGCCTAGCCCAGTCCAATAGTCGCCCAGCCCTGCCCTACCTAGCCTTGCACTACCCAACCTGACCATGTGCTACCCTGCCCTGCCCAGCCCTGCTTTTCGCAGCCCATCCTAGCAGCCGGCCAGCCCTGTCCTGCCCAGCAGAACCCAGCCCAGCAAACGCCCAGCCCTGCCCTGTCCCACTCTGCCCAGCAGAACCCAGCCCAGCAACCGCCCAGCCCTGCCCTGTCCCACCCAGCCCAGCCTAGCCCAGACCAGCCTAGCCCAGCCCAGCCCAACCTAGCAGCCGTCCAGACCAGCAACCTCTCAGCCCGGCACAGTGGCTGCCCAGCCCAGCAACCGCCCAGCCCTGCCAAGCCCTGCCCAGCCCAGCAACTGCCCAGCCCTGCCCAGCCCAGCAGCTACCCAGTCCTGCCAAGTGCTGCAGCCATTCAGCCAAGCTCTGCCCTGCAGCCGCTCAGCCCAACCCTGCACCCACCAACCCGGCCTTGTCCTATCCTACCCAGTTCAACCAAGCAGCCGCCCAAACCAGCAGTCTCCCGGCCCTGCCCTGCTCAGCCCGGCAGAGTGGCCACCCGGCCCTGCCCAGCCAAGCAACCGCCCAGCCCTGCCCTGCCAAGCCCTGCAGCCACACAGCCCAGCTTCCATACCCAGCCCTATAGACGTCCAGCCCTGCCATACCCAACCCAGCCCAGTCCAACCCAACAGTGGCCCAGCCCTGCCCTGCCTAGCCCTGCTGCCCAGCTCAGTCCTGCCCTGCTGCCCAGTTCAGCCATGACCTGCCCAGCCAGGACCTCCCCTGCCCTGCCCGGGTCGGCCCTCCCCTGCCCTGCCAGGATCAGCCCTCCTCTGCCCTGCCCGAGTCGGCCCTCCCCTGCCCTGCCCGGGTCGGCCCTCCCCTGCCCTGCCCGGGTCGGCCCTCCCTTGCCCTGCCCAGATCGGCCCTCCCCTGCCCTGCCCGGCCCAGCCCAGCCCTGCCTAGCCCAGTGCAGCCCTGCCCTACCCTACCCAGCCCAGTCCAGCCCAGCATTGCCCTGCCCTGCCCTGCCCTGTGCAGCCCGACCCAGCAGCCCGCTCTACCCTGCCTTGGCCAATTCTACAGCTGTCCAGCCCAGTCCAGCAACCCATCCAGCCCTGTGATGCCCAGTCCAGACCTGCAGTCTCAGCCCTGCCTTGCCCTGCCCTGCCATCCCCAGCCCAGCCCTACCCTGCCCTGGTCTCCCCGGCCCAACTGTGCCCTGCTCTTCCCAGCACAGCCCTGCCTTGCCCTCCTCTGGCCAGCCCAGCCTCGATCTCCTCTGCCCTGCCCTCCTCTGCCCAGGCCAGCTCTACCCTCCTCTGTCCAGCCCAGCCCAGCCCAGCCCAGTCCTGCCCTGCCCTGCCCTGCCCAGGCCTGCTCTGCCCTGTCCTGCCCAGCCCAGCCCTGCTCAGGTCTACCCTGCCCTGCCCTGCCCAAGCCTGCCCTATCCAGGCCTACCCTGCCCTGCCCTGCCCAGGCCTTCCCTGTCTTGCCCAGGCATGCCCTGCCCTGGCCTGCTCTGCCCACGCCTGCCCTGCCCAGCCCAGGTCTGATTCTATGCCCTACCCAGGCCTGCATTGCCTTCCCAAGGCCTACATTGCCCTGCTAAGGCCTGTCCTGCCATGCCCAGGCCAGCCACGCCATGCCCAGGCTTGCCCTGCCCTGCCCCGCCCTGCTCAAGCTTGTCTAGGCCTGCGCTGCTCAGGCCTGCCCTGCCCTGCCCTGCCCTGTCCTGCCCAGCTCTGCCCTGCCCAGCCCAGCCCAGCCCTGCCCTATCCAAACCAGCCCAGCCCACCCTAGCCCAACATTGCCCAGCCCAACCCTGCCCTGTGCTGCCCTGCCCAGGCCCGCATTGCCCTACCCAGGCCTGCACCGCCTTGCCCAGGCTTGCCCTGCCCTGCCCTGCCCAGGCCAGCCCTACCCTGTCATGACTGCCAAGGCTTGTCCAGACCTGCCCTATCCAGGGCAGCCCAGCCCTACTCTGCCCTGCCGATTCCAGCCCAGCCCTGCCTGCCCTGCCCTGCCCAGGTCTGCTCTGTCCTGCCCTACCCTTCCTTGCCCTGCTCAGGCCTGCCCTACCCTTCCCTGCCCTACCCAGGCCTGCCCTGCTCAGGTCTTCCCTGCCCTGCCCAGGCCTACTCTTCCCTGCTCACGCCTGCCCTTCCCTGTCTTGCACTGCCCAGGACTGCATTGCCTTGCCAAGGCCTGCATTGCCCTGCCAAAGCATGTTCTGCCATGCTCAGGCCTGCAATGCCCTGCCCAGGCTTGCCCTGCCCTGCCCAGGCATGCCCTGTCCTGCCCTGCCCTGCCCTGCCCAAACCAGCCGAGCCCAGCATTGCCCAGCCCAGCCAAGCCAAGCCCAACCCTGCCATACCTGCCCTGCCCAGGCCTGCATTGCCCTACCCACGCCTGCTCGACCCTGTCCTGCCCTGCCCTGCCCAGGCTTGTCCAGGCCTGCCCTGTCCAGGCCTGCCCTATGCAGGCCAGGCCAGGCCGGGTCAGCCCAGCCCAGCCCAGCCTTGCCCTGCTCAGCCCAGCCCAGCCCTACCATGCCCTGTCCGGCTCTGCTCAGGCCTGCCCTGCCCTTCCCGGCCTGCATTGCCCAAGCCTGCTCTGCCCTACCTAGGCATGCCCTGCCCTACCTTGCCCAGGTCTACCCTGCCCTGTCCAGGTCTACCCTGCCCTGCCCTACCTTGCCCAGGTCTACCCTGCCCTGTCCAGGTCTACCCTGCCCTGCCCAGGTCTACCTTGCCCTGCCCAGGTCTGTCCTGCCCTACCTAGCCCTGCAATGACCTGCCCAGGCTCACCCTGCCCTGTCCTGACCTGCCCAGGCGTGCCCTGCCCTGCCCAGGCTTGTCCAGGCCTGCCCCGTCCAGGCCAGCCCAGCCTAGCCCAGCCTTGCCCTGCCATTCCCAGCATTGCCCTGCCCAGCCCAGCCCTACCCTGCCCAGCCGAGCCCTACCCTGTCGTGCCCATCCCAGCCGAGCCCTGCCTGCCCTACCCTGTCCAGGTCTGCTAAGCTCTGCCCTGCCTTGCAATGCCCAGGCCTGCCTTGCCCTGCCCAGGCCTGCCCTGCTCATGCCTGGCCTTCCCTGCCCTGTTTGCCCAGGACTGCATTGCCTCGCCGAGGCTTGCATTGCCCTGCCAAAGCCTTTTCTGCCATGCTCAAGCCTACAATGCCCTGCCCAGGCTTGCCCAGCCCTGCCCTGCCCTACCTTGGCCAGGTCTACCCTGACCTGTCCAGGTCTATCCTGCCCTGCCCAGGTCTCTTCTGCCCTGCCTAGGCCTGCATTGACCTGCCCAAGCTTGCCCTGCCCTGGCCTGCACTGCCCAGGCTTGTCCAGGCTTACCCTGTCCAGGCATGCCCAGCCCAGCCCAGCCTTGCCCTGTCCTGTCCAGCATTGCCCTCCCAGTCCAGCCCAGCCCTACCCTGCCCTGCCCAGGTCTGCTTAGCTCTGCCCCGCCTTGCCCTGCCCAGGCCTGCCCTACCTTTCCCTGCCCTGTCCTGCCCAGGCCTGCCCTGCTCATGCCTGGCCTTCCCTGCCCTGCCTGCTAAGGACTACATTGCCTTGCCAAGGCCTGCATTGCCCTGCCAAAGCCTATTCTGCCATGCTCAGGCCTGCAATGCCCTGCCTAGGCTTGACCTGCCCTGCTCTGCCCAGGCTTGTCCAGACCTGCCCTGTGCAGCCCAGCCCAGCCCTACCCTGCCCTGTCCAGCTCTGCTCAGGCCTACCCTGCCCTCCCCAGCCCTGCCCTGCCCAGGCATACATTACCCAGCCTAGGCCTGCCCTGCCCTGCCACGTCCTGCCCAGGCCTGCCCTGCCCTACGTTGCCCAGGCCTGCCCTTCCCACGCATGCCCTGCCCTGACCTGCCCAAGTCTGCTCTGTCCTGCCCAAGCCTGCATTGCCCTGCTAAGGCCTGCCTTGCCCTGCCCAGGTCTGCCTTGCCCTGCCAAAACCAGGCCTGCCCAGGCTTACACTGCCCTGCCCAGGCTTGTCCAGGCCTGCCCTGCTCAGGCCAGCCCTGTCCTGCTCAGGCCAGCCCAGCCCTGTCCTGCCCAGCTCAGTCCAGTCCTGCCCTGCCCAGGTCTATCCTGCCCTGCCCAGGGTTTCATTGCCATGCACAGGTCTGCCCTGCCCAGGCCTGCTCCACCCTGCCTTGCCCTGCCCTGCACAGGCTCGCCTATGCCTGCCCTGACCAATCTTGTCCTGCCCACGCCTGCCCTGCCCTGGCCAGGACTGCCCTGCCATGCTCAGGCCCGCCCTGCCCGGCTTAGGCCTGCCTTGCCCAGGCCTGCCCTGTCCTACCCAGGTCTACCTCGCCCTATCCATGCCTGCATTGCCCTGCCCAGACATGCCTTGCCATGCCCAGGCCTGCTCAGGCTTGCAATGCCCTGCCCTGCCCAGGCTTGCCCTGTCATGCCCTGCTCAGGCCTGCCCTGCCCAGGCTTGTCCAGGCCTGCCCTGTCCAGGCCTGCTCTGCTTAGGCCGGGCCTGCTCTGCCCAGCTCTTTCCTGCCCTGCCCAACCCAGCCTTGCCATGCCCAGCCCAGCCATGCCCTGACCAGCCTAGCCCAGCACTGCCAAGCCTTGCCTAATTCTGCAGCTGTCCAGCCCGGTCCAGCAACCCACCCAGCCCTGTGATGCCCAGTCCAAACCAGTAGTCACCCAGCTCTGCCCTGCCCAGCACAGCCCTTCCTTGCTCTCCTCTGCCCAGCCCAGA
This sequence comes from Coenobita brevimanus, assembly GCF_032717465.1. Taxonomy (NCBI): domain Eukaryota; kingdom Metazoa; phylum Arthropoda; class Malacostraca; order Decapoda; family Coenobitidae; genus Coenobita; species Coenobita brevimanus. The sequence goes on from NC_136954.1 coordinate 12,008,761, forward strand.
CTTACCCTCCTCACCCCAACCCAGCCCTGCCCTCCTCTGCCCAGCCCAGCCCTGCCCTGCCCAGCCCACCCCTGCCCTGCCCTGCCCTGCCCAGCCCTGCCCTGCCCAGCCCTGCCTTGCCCTGCTCTGCCCTGCCCTGCTCAGGTCTGCTCTGCCCTGCCCAGGCCTGCCTTGCCCAAGACTGTCCAGCAGCTGCCCTGCCGTGCCCAGTTGTGGGTTGGGTAGAGCCGGGCCAGGCAGGGCAGGGCAGGGCTGGGCGGCTGCTGGGCAGGGCTGGGCGGTTGCTGAGCAGGGCTGGGCGGCTGCTGGGCAGGGCAAGACAGGGCAGGGCTAGGCTAGGCAGGGTGGTTGCTGGGGTGGGCAGGGTAGAGCAGGCCTGAGCGGTTGAGCCAGGCAGGCCTGGGCGGCTGCTGGGCTGGGCATGGCTGGGCAGGGCAGGACAGGGCAGGCAGAGAGGGGCAGGGCTGGGCGGCTGCTGGGCCAGGGTGGGTAGATCAAGGCCAGGGTGGACAGAGCAGGGTAGGGTTAGGCAACCGCTGGGCCTGGTTGGGCAGGACTAAGCAGGCTGCTGGGCCGGGCTGGACTGGGCAGCAACTCAGCCAGGCAAGGGAGAGCAAGGCAGAGCAGGGCAGGGAAGGGCGACTGCTGGACCAGGCTAGAGGGCTGCTGGACCCGACTAGATGGCTGCTGGGCCAGGCTGGGCAGAGCAGGGCAGGGTAGCCCTGCAATGCCCGGCCCTGCCCATCCCAGCACAGCAGTCTCCCAGCTGTGCCCTGCCCAGCCACTGCCCAACCCTACAATGCCCTTCATAGCCCGGCCAAGTAGTCACCCAGCCCTGCCCAACTCAGTCCAGTCCAGCCCAGCCAAGTCCAGTCCAGTCCAGTCCAGTCCAGTTCAGCCCAGTCCAGCCCGGCCCAATAATTGCCCAGCCCTGCACTTCCAGCCCCTGTCCGACCTTGCCCTACCCTGCCCATCCCAGACCAGCAGTCTCCCAGCTCTGCCCTGCCCAGCTGCTGCCCAACCCTGCAATGCCCTCCATAGCCCGGCCATGTAGCCGCCCAGTCCCGCTCTTCCCTGCCCTGCCCAACCCAGCCCAGCACTACCCTGCCCAGCCCTCCCCTGCCGTGCCCAGTTCGGCCCTGCCCTGCCTAACCCTGTCCTGCCCTGCCATGCCCTGCCCAGCCCAGCCCAGCCCAGCCAAGTCCAGCCCAGGCCTGCCCTGCCATGCCCAGGCCTGTCTTGCCATGCCCAGGCCTACCCTGCCCTGCCCTGCCCAGGCTTGCCCGGCCCTGCCCTGTTCTGCCCAGATTTGCCCTGCCCTGCCCAGGCCTGCCCTGCCCTGCCCAGGCTTGTCCAGGCCTGCCCTGTCCAGGCCAGCCCAGCCTAGCCCAGCCTTGCCCTGCCCAGCCCAGCATTGCCCTGCCCAGTCTAGCCCTACCCTGCCCAGCCCAGCCCTATCCTGTCCTACCCAGCCCAGCCCAGCCCTGCCTGCCCCACCCTGCCCAGGTCTGCTTAGCTCTGCCCTGCCTTGCCATGCTCTGTCCTGCCCTACCCTGCCCAGGCCTGCCTTGCCCTGCCCAGGCCTGCCCTACTCATGCCTGGCTTTCCCTGCCCTGTTTGCCCAGGACTGCATTGCCTCATCAAGGCTTGCATTGCCCTGCCAAAGCCTTTTCTGCCATGTTCAAGCCTACAATGCCCTGCCCAGGCTTGCCCTGCCCTACCTTGGCCAGGTCTACCCTGCCCTGTCCAGGTCTACCCTGCCCTGCCCAGGTCTACCTTGCCCTGCCCAGGTCTGTCCTGCCCTGCCTAGGCATGCATTGACCTGCCCAAGCTTGCCCTGCCCTGCCCTGCACTGCCCAGGCTTGTCCAGGCTTGCCCTGTCCAAGCTTGCTCTGTCCAGGCCAGCCCAGCCTTGCCCTGTCCTGCCCAGCATTGCCCTGCCCAGTCCAGCCCAGCCCTCCCCTGCCCAGGTCTGCTCAGCTCTGCCCCGCCTTGCCCTGCCCAGGCCTGCCCTACCTTTCCCTGCCCTGCCCAGGCCTGCCCTGCTCATGCCTGGCCTTCCCTGCCCTGCCTGCCAAGGACTACATTGCCTTGCCAAGGCCTGCATTGCCCTGCCAAAGCCTATTCTGCCATGCTCAGGCCTGCAATGCCCTGCCCACGCTTGACCTGCCCTGCCCTGCCCAGGCTTGTCCAGGCCTGCCCAGTCCAGGTCTGCCCTGTGCAGCCCAGGCCAGGCCAACCCAGCCCAGCCCTACCCTGCCCTGTCCAGCTCTGCTCAGGCCTACCCTGCCCTCCCCAGCCTGCATTGGCCAGGCCTGCTCTGCCCTACCTAGGCATGCCCTGCCGTGCCCTACTTTGCCCAGGTCTACCCTGCCCTGTCAAGGTCTACCCTGCCCTGCTCAGGTCTACCTTGCCCTGCCCAGGTTTGTCCTGCCCTGCCTAGGCCTGCATTGACCTGCCCAGGTTTGCCCTGCCCTGCCCAGGCTTGTCCTGTCCAAGCCTGCCCTGTCCAGGCCAGCCTTGTCCAGGCCAGCCCAGCGTTGCCCTGCCCTGCCCAGTCCAGCCTTACCCTGCCCAGCCCTGCCCAGGTCTGCTTAGCTCTGCCCTGCCTTTCCCTGCTCAGGCCTGCCCTGCTCATGCCTGGCCTTCCCTGCCCTGCCTACCCAGGACTGCATTCCTTGCCAAGGCCTGCATTGCCCTCCCAAAGACTGTTCTGCCATGCTCAAGCCTGCAATGCCCTGCCCAGGCTTGTATTGCCCTGCCCTGCCCTACCTTGCCCCAGTCTACCCTGATCTGCCCAGGTCTACCCTGATCTGTCCAGGTCTACCCTGCCCTGCCCAGGTCTACCTTGCCCTGCCCAGGTCTGTCCAGTCCTGCGTGGGCCTGCATTGACCTGCCCAGGCTTACCCTGCCCTGCCCTGCCCAGGCTTGTCCAGGCCAGGCCAGGCCAGGCCAGGCCAGGCCAGGCCAGGCCAGCCCAGACCAGCTTTGCCCTGCCCTGCCCAGTCCAGCCCAGCCCAGCCCTACCCTGCCTGTCCTACCCTGCCCAGGTCTGCTTAGCTCTGCCCTGCCATGCGCAGCCCAGGCCTGCCCTACCCTTCCCTGCCCTGTCCAGGCCCGCCTTGCCCTGCCCAGGCCTTCCCTGCCCTGCTCATGCCTGACCTTCCCTGCCCTGCCTGCCCAGGACTGTATTGCCTTGCCAAGGCCCGCAATGCCCTGCCAAAGCTTATTCTGCCATGCTCAGGCCTACAATGCCCTGCCCAGGCTTGCCCTGACCTGCCCAGGCATGCCCTGCCCAGTCCAAACCAGCCCAGCCAAGCCAAACCCTGCCCTGCCTGCCCTGACCTGTCCAGTCCAAACCAGCCCAGCCAAGCCAAACCCTGCCCTGCCTGCCCTGCACTGCCAAGGCCTGCCCTGCCAAGGCTTGCATTGCCCTACCCACGCCTGCTCCACCCTGCCCTGCCCTGTCCAGGCTTGTCCAGGCCTGCCCTGTCCAGGACAGGCCAGGCCAGCCCAGTCCAGCCTTGCCCTGCTCAGCCCAGCCCAGCCCTACCCTGCCCTGCCCAGCTCTGCTCAGGCCTGCCTTGTCCAGCTCTGCTCAGGCCTGCCTTGCCCAGCTCTGCCCAAGCCTGCCTTGCCCAGGTCTGCTCTGCCCTATCTTGCCTAGGTTTACCCAGCCCTGCCTAGGCCTGCATTGACGTGCCCAGGCTTGCCCTTCCATTCCCAGGCCCGTCCCGCCCTGCCCAGGCCCGCCTCACCCTGCCAAGGCTTGCACTGCCCTGCCCAGGCTCGTCCAGACCTGCCCTGCTCAGGCATGCCCTGCCAAGGCTTGCCCATCCCATCCAAGCCCAGCCCAGGCCTACATTGCCTAGCTCAGGCCAGGCCTGCCCTGCCCTACCCAGGCCTGCCCTGTCCAGGCCAGGCCAGGCCAGGCCAGCCCAGCCTTGCCCTGCTCAGCCCAACCCAGCCCTACCCTGCCCTGCCCAGCTCTGCTCAGGCCTGCCCTGCCCGGCCTAGGCCTGCCTTGTCCAGGCCTGCTCTGCTCAGGCATGCCTTGCCAAGGCTTGCCCATCCCATCCAAGCCCAGCCCAGCCATGCCCTGCCCAGGCCTACATTGCCTAGCCCAGGCCAGGCCTGCCCTGCCCAGGCTAGGCCAGGCCAGCCCAGCCTTGCCCTGCTCAGCCCAACCCAGCCCTGCACAGGCCTGCCCTGTTCTGCCCGGCCTAGGCCTGCCCTGCCCTGCCCTACCTTGCCCAGGTCTACCCTGCCCTGCCCTACCTTGCCCAGGTCTACGTTGCCCTGCCCAGGCCTGTCCTGCCCTGCCTAGGCCTGCATTGACCTGCCCAGTCTTGCCCTGCCCTGCCCAGGCCCATCCCGCCCTGCCCAGGCCCATCCCGCCCTGCCCAGGCCCATCCCGCCCTGCCCAGGCCCGCCTCACCCTGCCCTGCTCAGGCACGCCCTGCCAAGGCCTACCCATCCCATCCCAACCCAGCCCTGCCCTGCCCAGGCCTACATTACCCAGCCCAGGCCTGCCCTGCCCTACGTTGCCCAGGCCTGCCCTTCCCACGCATGCCCTGTCCTGACCTGCCCAGGTCTGCTCTGCCCTCCCCAAGCCTGCATTGCCCTGCCAAGGCCTGCCTTGCCCTGCCAAGACCAGGCCTGCCCAGGCTTACACTGCCCTGCCCAGGCTTGTCCAGGCCTGCCCTGCTCAGGCCAGCCCTGCCCTGTCCTGCCCAAGCCTGCCCTGTCCTGCCCAAGCCTGCCCTGCCCAGCCCAGTCCACTCCTGCCCTGCCCAGGTCTATCCTGCCCTGCCCAGGGTTTCATTGCCATGCCCAGGTCTGCCCTGCCCAGGCCTGCTCCACCCTGCCTTGCCCTGCCCTGCACAGGCTCGCCTATGCCTGCCATGACCAAGCTTGTCCTGCCCTGGCCAGGACTGCCCTGCCCGGCTTAGGCCTTGCCTTGCCTAGGCCTGCTCTGCCCTGCCCTGCCCAGCCCAGGCCTGCCCTACCTTACCCAGGTCTACCTCGCCCAATCCATGCCTGCATTGCCCTGCCCAGACATGCCTTGCCATGCCCAGGCCTGCTCAGGCTTGCAATGCCCTGCCCTGCCCAGGCTTGCCCTGCCATGCCCTGCTCAGGCCTGCCCTGCCCAGGCTTGTCCAGGCCTGCCCTGTCCAGGCCTGCTCTGCTTAGGCCGGGCCTGCTCTGCCCAGCTCTTTCCTGCCCTGCCCAACCCAGCCTTGTCATGCCCAGCCCAGCCATGCCCTGACCAGCTCAGCCCAGCACTGCCAAGCCTTGCCTAATTCTGCAGCTGTCCAGCCCGGTCCAGCAACCCACCCAGCCCTGTGATGCCCAGTCCAGACCAGTAGTCACCCAGCTCTGCCCTGCCCAGCACAGCCCTTCCTTGCTCTCCTCTGCCCAGCCCAGACTTACCCTCCTCACCCCAACCCAGCCCTGCCCTCCTCTGCCCAGCACAGCCCTTCCTTGCTCTCCTCTGCCCAGCCCAGACTTACCCTCCTAACCCCAACCCAGCCCTGCTCTCCTCTGCCCAGCCCAGTGCTGCCCTGCCCTGCCCTGCCCAGCCCACCCCTGCCCTGCCCTGCCTTGCCCTGCTCTGCCCTGCCCTGCTAAGGTCTGCTCTGCCCTGCCCAGGCCTGAATTGCCCAGGACTGTCCAGCAGCTGCCCTGCCGTGCCCAGTTGTGGGTTGGGTAGGGCTGGGCCAGGCAGGGCTGGGTGGCTGCTGGGCAGGGCTGGGCGGCTGCTGAGCAGGGCTGGGCGGCTGCTGGGCAGGGCAAGACAGGGCAGGGCTAGGCTAGGCAGGGTGGTTGCTGGGCTGGGCAGGGTAGAGCAGGCCTGAGCGGTTGAGCCAGGCAGGCCTGGGTGGCTGCTGGGCTGGGCATGGCTGGGCAGGGCAGGACAGGGCAGGCAGAGAGGGGCAGGGCTGGGCGGCTGCTGGGCTGGGCATGGCTGGGCATGGCTGGGCAGGGCAGGACAGGGCAGGCAGAGAGGGGCAGGGCTGGGCGGCTGCTTGGCCAGGGTGGGTAGATCAAGGCCAGGGTGGACAGAGCAGGGTAGGGTTAGGCAACCGCTGGGCCTGGTTGGGCAGGACTAAGCAGGCTGCTGGGCCAGGCTGGACTGGGCAGCAACTCAGCCAGGCAAGGGAGAGCAAGGCAGAGCAGGGCAGGGCAGGGCGGCTGCTGGACCAGGCTAGAACGCTGCCGTACCTGACTAGATGGCTGCTGGGCCAGGCTGGGCAGAGCAGGGCAGGATAGCCCTGCAATGCCCGGCTCTGCCCATCCCAGCACAGCAGTCTCTCAGCTGTGCCCTGCCCAGCCACTGCCCAACCCTACCCTGCCCTTCCTAGCCCGGCCAAGTAGTCACCCAGCCCTGCCCAACCCAGCCCAGCCGAATCCAGTCCAGTCCAGTCCAGTTCAGCCCAGCGCAGCCCTGCCCAATAATTGCCCAGCCCTGCACTTCCAGGCCCTATCCGACCTTGCCCTACACTGCCCATCCCAGACCAGCAGTCTCCCAGCTGCTGCCCAACCCTGCAATGCCCTCCATAGCCCGGCCATATAGCCGCCCAGTCCCGCTCTTCCCTGCCCTGCCCAACCCAGCCCAGCACTGCCCTGCCCAGCCCTCCCCTGCCGTGCCCAGCTCGGCCCTGCCCTGCCCTGCCCAGCCAAGTCCAGCCCAGGCCTGTCTTGCCCTGCCCAGGCCTGTCTTGCCCTGCCCAGGCCTGCCCTGCCCTGCCCAGGCTTGCCCAGGCTTGCCCAGGCTTGCCCGGCCCTGCCCTGTTCTGCCCAGATTTACCCGACCCTGCCCAGGCCTGCCCTGCCCTGCCCAGGCCTACCCTTCTGAGGCCTGCCCTGCCCTGCCCTGCCCTGTCCTGTCCTGCCCTGCCCTGTCCTGTCCTGCCCTCCCCTGTCCTGTCCTGTCCTGCCCTCCCCTGTCCTGTCCTGTCCTGTCCTGTCCTGTCCTGCCCTCCCC
>NC_136954.1:12020845-12043345 GCF_032717465.1 Coenobita brevimanus
TTAAAGAAGGATGCACATTTTGTGTGGGCTGATGAACAGGCAACTGCATTCATAACACTGAAAACTGCTCTAGCACAATCACCAGTTTTGGCATTCCCTGATTAATCTAAACCATTTCTTATCTGTACTGATGCTTCTGGAGCAGGCCTAGGTGCCGTTCTCATGCAATATGACTCCAAAGGAAAGAAACGTGTCATTGCCTATGCTAGCTGTGTGCTAAACTCCGCGGAAAAGAAATACAGTGTAACTCACTGGGAAGCCATTGCCATGGTCTGGTCCCTAAAACATTTCTGCGACATCATCTACGGATATCCTGTTCACATCCAAACCGACCATCTTCCCTTATGTGACTTGTTTCGGGGACGTAACCTTACCGGTCGATTTGCACGTTGGGGAGTCACTGTGACTGACTATAATCCGACATATGAATATGTTCCTGGTAAATCCAGTGTCGTAGCCGATGCCCTCTCGCGACATGTTGCCACAGCCTCAACCGGTTGCGACATAAACTTAGCATTCAGTTATGACACACTACGTAGGTTCCAGGATGAGGACCCCGTATGGTCACAGGTCATTTATTTCCTAGAGTCAGGCAATGATTCTTCTTTGCCAAAGTTACCAGTCCCTGTATCTGATTTCTTCCTCAGCAATGAATTGCTCTATAAAAACTCAGTACTGACAGGTAACAACATACCTCATCGTGAAGTTAAGCAACTGGTCATTCCAACAGACTTAATTCCTGCTGCCCTTCATTTAATCCACGACACCCCTCATGCATCACACCCTGGCAAAGACAGAAGCTTACAGCAAGCACGTCTGTCATATTATTGGCCCACTATGCGAAAGGATATAGAAGCGCATTGCGATGCATGTTTATCATGTGCCCGTCACAAGAGGACAACCAGTCAATGTGCTCCTATATTGCAGTACTCAGTACCATCTAAACCTTGGCAAACTGTCTCTCTTGATCTTCTGAAGCTGCCTCGTACAGAACCTGGCTTCGTTTATCTGTTGTGGCAGTCGATCATTTCTCTAGATTTGTTATCTTAGTTCCATTGCGGGAAGTCTGCTAACGCAGTAGCACATGCCTTTATTAATTCAGTTATTTGCCCCTTCACAACACCAGAAGTAATTTTAACTGATAACGGGTCAGAGTTCAATAATTCAGTTCTGGAAGAAGTTTATCTTCGATACGGAATTAAGAAATGCAATATAATGGCCCATCATCCAGCCTCGAATGGCCTAGTAGAGCGCCAGAATAGAAAGATATTGGAGAGTCTGCGTCACATAGTGGGAGATCAGACCTCCACCTGGGATGAATGGATTCCACAGGTAGCTGCTTCAATTAATTCATCCATCAATAAGTCAATTGGAGAAACACCATTCTTCATCATATATAGCTTTGACAAAAGACCACCTTATTCACTGTCGCAATCCAAACCTGATCCGATCTACGACTACGATAACTATGTGCGAGTAAACCTATCCAACTTCCAGAAAATTCATAAATATGTTCAGGATAATCTGGTCCTTACAAATGAGGAGATGGTACGTAACCAACACGTTGCTGCCACAGATGTTGCCATCCAAGTAGGTGACTTAGTTTTTGCCCTAGATCATGACAGAGAATCAAAACTAAACAGTAAATTCTTGGGTCCCTTCCATGGTATATCTCGTAAAGGCAATAAATTCGAATTAAGAGATCCGCACAAGGCAGAGATGACATGGGTGCATGGAGATCATCTCAAACGTGCACCAAAACGCATAGTCTTGGAGGAACCACTAAGAGAGACCACATCCCCACAACAAACCCCTACTCAGCCTTCTTCCTCTTCTTTAAACCTTCCTTCTGACATTACGATTCAGCCTTCCCCTACTGTTAATGACTATTGTGCCAAATTGTGTTCTGCCACTCTCTTGCATAATGTTATCATCTCATACTGTCGTTAACATCAGTATCAACATCACCTCCAAGATCACCTCATTTTATAGGAAAGATGCTGTGGGTCTACGTGCTGACAGTGCTGACTCTGGTTGGGTCTGGATTGGGTAAGGACGATGGTGCCGTATGGCCCGGGCCTTGGTTGGAGCAGGAGGCGAGGTAATGGTCGTCAGAGACATAATCTCTTTGCGATACGACCTAGAGCCGCTGGCCGCCGTGGCCATCACCCTGCCTGACCTTGCACGTCAGCTACACGACCTGCAGAGACTCTTGTCAGAAATTAGAAATCGACATCCCAATGACACATTTTTGTACCCACTCTACCTACCCATCTGCTGGAAATTAGATTATATTCGTTATCAGTTTAACCATCTTCAAGATTCCTTCCATCACCAAACGCCTGTGGGTCGCTCACGAGTGAAACGTGGACTTTTTGACCTTGGAGGAGAAATCCTCAGTGGATTATTTGGTGTAGCGACTAACCGTGAACTTTCTGGTTATAAAAAGGACTTAATTCAATTATCCAATGCCGTCGAGTCCCAAAACAAAGTGTTACGTATTGAACATTTTATGATGCAACAGATGAGTCACCATCTACATGATGTTACTAATACTTTAAATAATTTTACGATTGTTCTTAAGCGTGAAGTATCACAGACTAATATTATTTCATAGTTGATGTACGTTAAATTACATGTTGATAATTTGCAGGTTTCTCTGGACTCTCTTCTCTCCCAAGTTAGTAGCGTAATTCGTATTTTAGTCAATGCTGTTGATAGTCATGTGACCCTAGATTTAGTATCTCTCTCTGACCTTCGTTCTACCTTGGAATGGGCTCACTCAACATTCGGCTTGTCTCCTATGATTCCATTTTCCTCTTTAGAACACTACTACCCAATACTAGAAGCCACATTCCTTACTAAAGATATAATTGTTCATATTCCTCTTCGTTCCTCCATCATACTCGATCTCTTTCACATCATTCCTTTTCCCTTCTGGTACAATAACTCCCTAGTACAAGCCTCTGTCTCTTCAGAGTACTTTCTTCTCTCCCATGATCATCTCTATATTGCCTTCCTCTCCTCAAGTGACCTCGGTAGATGTGCCCTTCTCACACCCAACTCTCGTATTTGTGCTGCGTACCTCCTAACAATTTTTCCTGGCAGCGTTGCTCCTTGCAAATCTGCCTTAGTCCATAACTTCTCAGTACAACCTGTCTGTACCTTTGTTCCGGCTCCCAAAAGCCATGTACACCATGCTCGTCTAAATCACATCCGCTACTTCTTCTTTAGTGTCTCAACTCCAGTCAGTCTTATTTGTCCAGGGACCCCTGTCCGTTCACTATCCGCAATTGGTTTATATAAGGCCCCTGATTACTGTACACTAAAGTCTGAATCTATCATAGCCCATGCCACTCATTATCACTTCGCACTCTGCTCCCACAAGTATGACATCTTCAAACCTATTAATACTACCTTTCATCTACCAACAGACAATCTTTCTATCACATCAGAGAACCTACGTATGTTGAACTATTTAAACAATTCTGATTTTATTATGAACCAGTTCTCTTCAGCTTTTAACCGCTCCTGGTCACATCCACTCTTTGTATTTCCTCCGGTTGTCTTATGTTTTCTAGGTTTTATTGCAATTGTTTGTATCCTGTATTGTTGTCTCAAGCGAATGGACAAAAGGTTGCATGAGATCCGTGTAGCAACAAGGTTAGTGCTATTTTTCCAACATGGCCATGTACTGTAAATATATTAATCCTTTCTTACATCCAGCTTTGTGAATTATGTAGCAATATCTCATTTATTATTGTACTCCCATGTAGTCCCGGTTCACTGTATACCCAGACCACTTGTATTCTTGCCATATTATGACTTGATGCCCCACCACTTTTTGATGAGGGGGAAAATTGTTTGTAAACTTTTTGTAGATATTATATAGTATGTAAATATAGTATGTAAGTAGTTGTAAGTAGGATCCAAGTAGGGCGTCAACGCCCGCTCAGTGTTATGTCTATGAGTTATGAGTCACGACTTCCGTAGTCGCACCGCCTCTCTCTCTCTCTAGCCGGTGGGAACCGGCGATCAGTAGCTATCCAAACGGGTCTGGGGATGGACATGCAGTTGTCCGGTATCGCTGTATATTGATTCAAGATGGTGTTTAATATATTGTCAGAAAACTACTACAATACTTTGCCTTCACCTGCAAGTGACGTAAAGGGGGCCATCGACAGCTTTAACACCCACCCTGCCCGGCAGCTGCTCAGCCGTGCCCTGCCCATTCCAGCCCAACAGCTGCCTAGTCCAGCTCTGTCCTGCCCTGCCCTTCCCAGCCCAGCCAAGCCCTGCCCTGCCCTGCCCTGCCCTGCTCTACTCTGACCTGCAGAGCCCTGCACTACCTTACCTGACCTTCCTCGTCCCTGCCCTGTCCTGCCTTGCCCTACCCAGCTCAGTCCAGTAGCCACACAGCCCTGCCTTGCCAAGCCCGGCCCAACTGTCGCCCAGCCCTTATCCTGCTCTGCCCTGCGCAGCCCAAGAGCCGCCCAGCCCTTCTCTGGCCAGCTTGACCTAGTAACCTCCCAGCTCTGCCTTGCTCAGCCCTGCCTGGCTCTGCCCGGCCTACCCTGCCATACCCAGCCTTACCATGCCTATCCCTGCCCTGCCTTTCCTGCCCAGCCCAGTAGCTGCCTAAACTCTGCCTTAGCCAGCTCAGTCCAGCCCAGCCCAGCAGCCACCCAGCCCTCCCCTTCCCAGCAACCGCCAAGCCCGGCTCAGTAACTGCCCAGCCTTGTTCTGCTCTGCTCTACCCAGCCCAGCCCAGTCCTGCCCAGCCAAAACGAGCAGCTGCTCAGACCAGCTGCCTTCCAGCCCTAAGCCGCCCAGCCCGGCCCAGTAACCGCCCAGTCCTGCAGTTGCCCAGTGCAGCCCAGTAGCCACCCAGCCCTGCCATCCCCAGCCTTGCCCAGCACAGTCCAGTCCAGCAGCCACCTAGCCCTACCCTGTTCTGCCCGTCCCATTAGCCGCCAAGCTCAGCAGCCACCCTGCCAAGCCAAGCCTAGTAACTGCCCAAGCCCTGCTCTGCCCTGCCCAGCTCAGCCCAGCCCACCAACTGCCCAGCCTTGCCCTGCTCAACTCAGCAGCCCCCCAGCCCTCCCCTGCCCATCAGCCATCCAGCAGCTGCCAAGCCCTCTCATGCCCAGCTTGGCCCAGAAAAGGCCCTGCCCTGCCCTGCCCTGTCTTGCCTTGCCCTGCCCAGCCCAGCCCTGCCAAGCCCAGCCCAGCTCTGCCTTGCCCTGCCCAGCTCTGCCTTGCCCTGCCCTGCCCACCAGGCCAGCCAAGCCCTGCCCAGCCCAGCCTAGCCTTCTGCCAAGCCAAACCCAGCCCAGCCCAGCCCAGCCCTGCCCTACCCTGCCCTGCCCTGCCCAGCCCAGACAAACCCAGCCCAGCCATGTCCTGCCCTGCACTGCCCAGCCCAGCCCAGCCCTGCCCAGCCCAGCCCTGCCCAGCCTTGCCCAGCCCAGCCCTGCCAAGCTCAGCCCAGCCCTGCCAAGCTCAGCCCAGCCCTGCCAAGCTCAGCCCAGCCCAGCCCAGCAGCTGCCCAGCCCAGCAGCCTCCTAGCCCAGAAGCCACCCAGCCCACCAGCCATCCAGTCTGGCCCAGTAGTCGCCCACCTCTGCCCCGCCCTACCCTGCCCGACCCAGCAGCTGCCCAACCCTGTCCTGCCCATTCCAGCCCAGCCCTGCCAGGCCCAACTCCGCCCAGTACAGCAGGTGCCCAGCCTAGCTCAGCAGCTGCCTTATCCTGCTCAGCCCAGCAGCTGCCCACCCCTGCCCTGCCCTGCCTGGCCCAGCAGCCACCCAACACTGCCCTACCCTACCCTGCCTGGCAGCTGCTCAGCCGTGTCCTGCCCATTCCAGTCCAACAGCAGCCAGGCCCTGCCCTATCCATTCCAGCCCAGCAGCCACCCAGTTCTGCTCTGCCCAGCCCTGCTGCCACCCAGCCCTGTCCAGTAGCCACCCACCTCTGCCCCGCCCTGCCCTGCCCTGCTCTGCCCATCCCAGCCCAGCCCAGCCCAACCAAGCCAAGCCAAGCCAAGCCCTGCCCTGCCCAGCAGTTGCCCAGCCTGGTCCAGTATCCGCTCAGCCCTGCTGTGCCTTGGCTTTATCCTCCCTAGTCCGACCCTGCACAGCCTTACGCTGACCGGTCAAGCTCATGCAGCCCTGCCCAGCCCATCGTAGCCCAGCCCAGCCCAGTCCAGCCCTGCCCTGCCGTTTGATAGTTTGATAGTTTGATAGTTTATTGACCACAGCTTACAAATGTGTAATGCACAGATCAAAATGAAAAGTAAAACAAATATTGTAATTACAAAAGGATCACCCATAAGAAAGGAACATTCTGTAGTCCAAAATCAAACTTTTCATAAACTAAAAAATACAAATTACGTAAACAGGAAGACAAGCATTTATTTCCAACATGATAAAAGCACTGTAAAAAAGAGATGCAGTTACACTCGTCACAATATTTATAAATCGTACGCCCCTATAAGACTATAAAAATTATTGGTTTAAAAGTCTACCGTATTTGTTACTTGTATGTACTCAGAACATCATGAATAATTTTGCAGGTGACTTTAGTAAAATTAGAGAATACATCATTTATGGTATCAAGTCTGTACAACTCCCTAATGTTTTGTGTCTGGGGACACACCTCTATTACATGTTCTTCAGACTGCATGTCACCACATACGCATAGGCGCTCCTCGAGAGGAAGCCTACCACGTCCCGGCCTGTTCCAACGACCTGTTTCCACTGCCAAACTGTGTCCACACACTCTAAAACGTGTAAAAGAAATCCTGTGGAGGTCGTTGCTTGTGTGTCTTCTCTCATAAACTGCATGTACTTTGAAATGAGGGTTTAAAGTTTCACACACATTGCATCTTGATGATCGGGAGTTAGCAATGGCATTGTGCACATTATGCAGAAATGTAGACATATGTGGGACATCGTTTTGTATCATGTGGGCAACAAGCTTCCCAACTGGAGTATTTAAAGACATAACATACTTAATGGCAAAGGACAAGGGATCATTGTCCATGTTACATCTTTCTGACCACATGTTATGATAAAATTTGTGCTGTTTAAATTTAACAAGGTCGGGCAGTGAGGGATATCCTAACTCAGCATAACAAACGAGATTGGAAGTGGTCTTCCTCACTCCTAACAACTCCTTCATTGTCCAGTTGTACAGTTTAGTGACTGATTTTAAATCAGCGCCTACCCAAGACTCGCAGCCATACAACAGTGAGGACATGAGGGCCGCATCGAACAAACGACATTTTACAATAAAAGGAATATCATTGTTTTTTCGAATAAAGGAGACAAATTTTAACACATGGCATAATTTGTTTTGCGCATACATTTTCACAGCAGATGACACCGAACCGTCACAAGTGAATGGAATCCCTAAATGCACATAGCTAGTACAGTGTTCCACCACCAGCCCATCCACTTGCAGCGGCTCCATGTCTCCAGGTTCACCGTTTAGTACAAAAAAAATTGTTTTAGCTTCATTAATCCTCATTCCATATTCATCACAAAATTCCTTTTATATACCAAATTTCTTTAACATATTCGTCCTAATCGTGGATAATAACACCGTCTAGTTCAAGAATAACAGTATGTGCAACCATTCTATAAATGGGTCAGGTTCACATCTGTCTTTCATCGTTTTTATTAACTCATCAACATATATAATAAATAAAAGACATGTGGACAAACCCTGCCTTACTCCAACGGTAAAAGTGATAATTGCACACCCCAAAATGCTCTCTGTTATACGATACATTGCAATTATAGCTGCCTGCATTACCAATCCGCAACCCAAGCGCTTTAGAATCATAAACAATTTATATCTTGGCATTACATCATATGCTTTAGAAAAATCAAATAAAGCCCTGCCCTGCCCTGCTCTGCCCTGCCTAGCCCTGACCAGTCCAGCTCAGTCTAGCAGCCGCCCAGCCCTACCCAGCCCAGCCCTGCACTGCCTTGCCTGGCCCTGTCGCCCCTGCCCGGCTCTGCCCAGCCCAGCCCAGCCCAGCCCAGCCCAGCCCTGCCCTGCCCTCCCCTGCCCTGACCTGCTCTGCCCTGCCCAGACGAGCAGTATCCCATCCCTGCCCTACACAACACGGGCAATTAGCTGCCCAACAACATTTTCCTGCCCAGCCCAGCCCGGCCAAGTAGCTGTCCAGTCCTGCCCTGCCCAGCCCAGGGCAGCAGCCACCCACCTCTACCCTGCCCAGCCCGGCCCAGCATCCACCCAGCTCTGCGATGCCCAGTCCTGCCCTGCCCTGCCCAGCCCGGCCCAGCAGCTCGCTCAGCCCTGCCTGGCCCAGTTCTACAGATGTCCAGCCCGGTCCAGCAGTCCATTCAGCCCTGCCTAGCCCAGTCCAATAGTCGCCCAGCCCTGCCCTACCTAGCCTTGCACTACCCAACCTGACCATGTGCTACCCTGCCCTGCCCAGCCCTGCTTTTCGCAGCCCATCCTAGCAGCCGGCCAGCCCTGTCCTGCCCAGCAGAACCCAGCCCAGCAAACGCCCAGCCCTGCCCTGTCCCACTCTGCCCAGCAGAACCCAGCCCAGCAACCGCCCAGCCCTGCCCTGTCCCACCCAGCCCAGCCTAGCCCAGACCAGCCTAGCCCAGCCCAGCCCAACCTAGCAGCCGTCCAGACCAGCAACCTCTCAGCCCGGCACAGTGGCTGCCCAGCCCAGCAACCGCCCAGCCCTGCCAAGCCCTGCCCAGCCCAGCAACTGCCCAGCCCAGCAACTGCCCAGCCCTGCCCAGCCCAGCAGCTACCCAGTCCTGCCAAGTGCTGCAGCCATTCAGCCAAGCTCAGCCCTGCAGCCGCTCAACCCAACCCTGCACCCACCAACCCGGCCTTGTCCTATCCTACCCAATTCAACCAAGCAGCCGCCCAAACCAGCAGTCTCCCGGCCCTGCCCTGCTCAGCCCGGCAGAGTGGCCACCCGGCCCTGCCCAGCCAAGCAACCGCCCAGCCCTGCCCTGCCCAGCCAAGCAACCGCCCAGCCCTGCCCTGCCAAGCCCTGCAGCCACACAGCCCAGCTTCCATACCCAGCCCTATAGACGTCCAGCCCTGCCAAGCCCTGCAGCCACACAGCCCAGCTTCCATACCCAGCCCTATAGACGTCCAGCCCTGCCAAGCCCTGCAGCCACACAGCCCAGCTTCCATACCCAGCCCTATAGACGTCCAGCCCTGCCATACCCAACCCAGCCCAGTCCAACCCAACAGTGGCCCAGCCCTGCCCTGCCTAGCCCTGCTGCCCAGCTCAGTCCTGCCCTGCTGCCCAGTTCAGCCATGACCTGCCCAGCTAGGGCCTCCCCTGCCCTGCCCGGGTCGGCCCTCCCCTGCCCTGCCAGGATCAGCCCTCCTCTGCCCTGCCCGAGTCGGCCCTCCCCTGCCCTGCCCGGGTCGGCCCTCCCCTGCCCTGCCTGGGTCGGCCCTCCCCTGCCCTGCCCAGATCGGCCCTCCCCTGCCCTGCCCGGCCCAGCCCAGCCCTGCCTAGCCCAGTGCAGCCCTGCCCTACTCTACCCAGCCCAGTCCAGCCCAGCATTGCCCTGCCCTGCCCTGCCCTGTGCAGCCCGACCCAGCAGCCCGCTCTACCCTGCCTTGCCCAATTCTACAGCTGTCCAGCCCAGTCCAGCAACCCATCTAGCTCTGTGATGCCCATTCCAGACCTGCAGTCTCAGCCCTGCCTTGCCCTGCCCTGCCATCCCCAGCCCAGCCCTACCCTGCCCTGGCCTCCCCGGCCCAACTGTGCCCTGCTCTTCCCAGCACAGCCCTGCCTTGCCCTCCTCTGGCCAGCCCAGCCTCGCCCTCCTCTGCCCTGACCTCCTCTGCCCTGCCCTCCTCTGCCCAGGCCAGCTCTACCCTCTTCTGTCCAGCCCAGCCCAGCCCAGCCCAGTCCTGCCCTGCCTTGCCCTGCCCAGGCCTGTTCTGCCCTGTCCAGCCAGCCCAGCCCAGCCCAGCCCTGCTCAGGTCTGCCCTGCCCTGCCCTGCCCAAGCCTGCCCTATCCAGGCCTACCCTGCCCTGCCCAGGCCTTCCCTGTCTTGCCCAGGCATGCCCTGCCCTGGCCTGCTCTGCCCACGCCTGCCCTGCCCAGCCCAGGTCTGATTCTATGCCCTACCCAGGCCTGCATTGCCTTCCCAAGGCCTACATTGCCCTGCTAAGGCCTGTCCTGCCATGCCCAGGCCAGCCACGCCATGCCCAGGCTTGCCCTGCCCTGCCCCGCCCTGCTCAAGCTTGTCTAGGCCTGCGCTGCTCAGGCCTGCCGTGCCCAGCTCTGCCCTGCCCAGCGCAGCCCAGCCCTGCCCTATCCAAACCAGCCCAGCCCACCCTAGCCCAACATTGCCCAGCCCAACCCTGCCCTGTGCTGCCCTGCCCAGGCCCGCATTGCCCTACCCAGGCCTGCACCGCCTTGCCCAGGCTTGCCCTGCCCTGCCCTGCCCAGGCCAGCCCTACCCTGTCATGCCCTGCCAAGGCTTGTCCAGACCTGCCCTGTCCAGGGCAGCCCAGCCCTACTCTGCCCTGCCGATTCCAGCCCAGCCCTGCCTGCCCTGCCCTGCCCAGGTCTGCCCTGTCCTGCCCTACCCTTCCTTGCCCTGCTCAGGCCTGCCCTACCCTTCCCTGCCCTACCCAGGCCTGCCCTGCTCAGGTCTTCCCTGCCCTGCCCAGGCCTGCTCTTCCCTGCTCACGCCTGCCTTTCCCTGTCTTGCACTGCCCAGGACTGCATTGCCTTGCCAAGGCCTGCATTGCCCTGCCAAAGCATGTTCTGCCATGCTCAGGCCTACAATGCCCTGCCCAGGCATGCCCTGTCCTGCCCTGTCCTGCCCTGCCCTGCCCAAACCAGCCCAGCCCAGCATTGCCCAGCCCAGCCAAGCCAAGCCCAACCCTGCCATACCTGCCCTGCCCAGGCCTGCATTGCCCTACCCACGCCTGCTCGACCCTGTCCTGCCCTGCCCTGCCCAGGCTTGTCCAGGCCTGCCCTGTCCAGGCCTGCCCTGTGCGGGCCAGGCCAGGCCGGGTCAGCCCAGCCCAGCCCAGCCTTGCCCTGCTCAGCCCAGCCCAGCCCTACCATGCCCTGTCCGGCTCTGCTCAGGCCTGCCCTGCCCTTCCCGGCCTGCATTGCCCAAGCCTGCTCTGCCCTACCTAGGCATGCCCTGCCCTACCTTGCCCAGGTCTACCCTGCCCTGTCCAGGTCTACCCTGCCCTGCCCTACCTTGCCCAGGTCTACCCTGCCCTGTCCAGGTCTACCCTGCCCTGTCCAGGTCTACCCTGCCCTGCCCAGGTCTGTCCTGCCCTGCCTAGCCCTGCATTGACCTGCCCAGGCTTACCCTGCCCTGTTCTGCCCTGCCCAGGCCTGCCCTGCCCTGTCCAGGCCAGCCCAGCCTAGCCCAGTCTTGCCCTGCCATTCCCAGCCCAGCCCTACCCTGTCCTGCCCATCCCAGCCCAGCCCTGCCTGCCCTACCCTGTCCAGGTCTGCTTAGCTCTGCCCTGCCTTGCAATGCCCAGGCCTGCCTTGTCCTGCCCAGGCCTTCCCTGCCCTGCCCAGGCCTGCCCTGCTCATGCCTGGCCTTCCCTGCCCTGTTTGCCCATGACTGCATTGCCTCGCCGAGGCTTGCATTGCCCTGCCAAAGCCTTTTCTGCCATGCTCAAGCCTACAATGCCCTGCCCAGGCTTGCCCTGCCTTACCCTGCCCTACCTTGGCCAGGTCTACCCTGACCTGTCCAGGTTTATCCTGCCCTGCCCAGGTCTGTCCTGCCCTGCCTAGGCCTGCATTGACCTGCCCAAGCTTGCCCTGCCCTGGCCTGCACTGCCCAGGCTTGTCCAGGCTTGCCCTGTCCAGGCATGCCCAGCCCAGCCCAGCCTTGCCCTGTCCTGTCCAGCATTGCCCTGCCCAGTCCAGCCCAGCCCTACCCTGCCCAGCCCTGCCCAGGTCTGCTTAGCTCTGCCCCGCCTTGCCCTGCCCAGGCCTGCCCTACCTTTCCCTGCCCTGTCCTGCCCGGGCCTGCCCTGCTCATGCCTGGCCTTCCCTGCCCTGCCTGCCAAGGACTACATTGCCTTGCCAAGGCCTGCATTGCCCTGCCAAAGCCTATTCTGCCATGCTCAGGCCTGCAATGCCCTGCCTAGGCTTGACCTGCCCTGCTCTGCCCAGGCTTGTCCAGACCTGCCCTGTGCAGCCCAGCCCAGCCCTACCCTGCCCTGTCCAGCTCTGCTCAGGCCTACCCTGCCCTCCCCAGCCCTGCCCTGCCCAGGCATACATCACCCAGCCTAGGCCTGCCCTGCCCTGCCATGTCCTGCCCAGGCCTGCCCTGCCCTGCCATGTCCTGCCCAGGCCTGCCCTTCCCACGCATGCCCTGCCCTGACCTGCCCAAGTCTGCTCTGTCCAGCCCAAGCCTGCATTGCCCTGCTAAGGCCTGCCTTGCCCTGCCCAGGTCTGCTTTGCCCTGTCAAAACCAGGCCTGCCCAGGCTTACACTGCCCTGTTCAGGCTTGTCCAGGCCTGCCCTGCTCAGGCCAGCCCAGCCCTGTCCTGCCCTGCCCAGGGTTTCATTGCCATGCACAGGTCTGCCCAGCCCAGGCCTGCTCCACCCTGCCTTGCCCTGCCCTGCACAGGCTCGCCTATGCCTGCCCTGACCAATCTTGTCCTGCCCACGCCTGCCCTGCCCTGGCCAGGACTGCCCTGCCATGCTCAGGCCCGCCCTGCCCGGCTTAGGCCTGCCTTGCCCAGGCCTGCCCTGTCCTACCCAGGTCTACCTCGCCCTATCCATGCCTGCATTGCCCTGCCCAGACATGCCTTGCCATGCCCAGGCCTGCCCAGGCTTGCCCTGCCATGCCCTGCTCAGGCCTGCCCTGCCCAAGCTTGTCCAGGCCTGCTCTGCTTAGGCCGGGCCTGCTCTACCCAGCTCTTTCCTGCCCTGCCCAACCCAGCCTTGCCATGCCTAGCCCAGCCATGCCCTGCCCAGCTTAGCCCAGCACTGCCAAGCCTTGCCTAATTCTGCAGCTGTCCAGCCCGGTCCAGCAACCCACCCAGCCCTGTGATGCCCAGTCCAAACCAGTAGTCACCCAGCTCTGCACTGCCCAGCACAGCCCTTCCTTGCTCTCCTCTGCCCAGCCCAGACTTACCCTCCTCACCCCAACCCAGCCCTGCCCTCCTCTGCCCAGCCCAGTGCTGCCCTGTCCTGCCCTGCCCAGCCCACCCCTGCCCTGCCCTGCCCTGCCCAGCCCTGCCTTGCCCTGCTCTGCCCTGTCCTGCTCAGGTCTGCTCTGCCCTGCCCAGGCCTGCCTTGCCCAGGACTGTCCAGCAGCTGCCCTGCCATGCCTGGTTGTGGGTTGGGTAGGGCCGGGCCAGGCAGGGCAGGGCAGGGCTGGACGGCTGCTGGGCAGGGCTGGGCGGCTGCTGGGCAAGGCAAGACAGGGCAGGGCTAGGCTGGGCAGGGTGGTTGCTGGGCTGGGCAGGGTAGAGCAGGCCTGAGCGGTTGAGCCAGGCAGGCCTGGGCGGCTGCTGGGCTGGGCATGGCTGGGCAGGGCAGGCAGAGAGGGGCAAGGCTGGGCGGCTGCTGGGCCAGGGTGGGTAGATCAAGGCCAGGGTGGACAGAGCAGGGTAGGGTTAGGCAACCGCTGGGACTGGTTGGGCAGGACTAAGCAGGCTGCTGGGCCGGGCTGGACTGGGCAGCAACTCAGCCAGGCAAGGGAGAGCAAGGCAGAGCAGGGCAGGGAAGGGCGACTGCTGGACCAGGCTAGAGGGCTGCTGGACCCGACTAGATGGCTGCTGGGCCAGGCTGGGCAGAGCAGGGCAGGGTAGCCCTGCAATGCCCGGCCCTGCCCATCCCAGCACAGCAGTCTCTCAGCTGTGCCCTGCCCAGCCACTGCCCAACCCTACCCTGCCCTTCCTAGCCCGGCCAAGTAGTCACCCAGCCCTGCCCAACCCAGTCCAGTCCAGCCCAGCCAAGTCCAGTCCAGTCCAGCCCAGCCAAGTCCAGTCCAGTCCAGTCCAGTTCAGCCCAGTCCAGCCCGGCCCAATAATTGCCCAGCCCTGCACTTCCAGCCCCTGTCCGACCTTGCCCTACCCTGCCCATCCCAGACCAGCAGTCTCCCAGCTCTGCCCTGCCCAGCTGCTGCCCAACCCTGCAATGCCCTCCATAGCCCGGCCATGTAGCCGCCCAGTCCCGCTCTTCCCTGCCCTGCCCAACCCAGCCCAGCACTGCCCTGCCCAGCCCTCCCCTGCCGTGCCCAGTTCGGCCCTGCCCTGCCCAACCCTGTCCTGCCCTGCCCTGCCCAGCCCAGCCCAGCCCAGCCAAGTCCAGCCCAGGCCTGCCCTGCCATGCCCAGGCCTGTCTTGCCATGCCCAGGCCTACCCTGCCCTGCCCTGTCCTGCCCTGCCCAGGCTTGCCCGGCCCTGCCCTGTTCTGCCCAGATTTGCCCTGCCCTGCCCAGGCCTGCCCTGCCCTGCCCAGGCTTGTCCAGGCCTGCCCTGTCCAGGCCAGCCCAGCCTAGCCCAGCCTTGCCCTGCCCAGCCCAGCCCTACCCTGCCCAGCCCAGCCCTATCCTGTCCTACCCAGTCCAGCCCAGCCCTGCCTGCCCCACCCTGCCCAGGTCTGCTTTGCTTTGCCCTGCCTTGCCATGCTCTGTCCTGCCCTACCCTGCCCAGGCCTGCCTTGCCCTGCCCAGGCCTGCCCTACTCATGCCTGGCTTTCCCTGCCCTGTTTGCCCAGGACTGCATTGCCTCATCAAGGCTTGCATTGCCCTGCCAAAGCCTTTTCTGCCATGCTCAAGCCTACAATGCCCTGCCCAGGCTTGCCCTGCCCTGCCCTGCCCAGCCCTACCTTGGCCAGGTCTACCCTGCCCTGTCCAGGTCTACCCTGCCCTGTCCAGGTCTACCCTGCCCTGCCCAGGTCTACCTTGCCCTGCCCAGGTCTGTCCTGCCCTGCCTAGGCATGCATTGACCTGCCCAAGCTTGCCCTGCCCTGCCCTGCACTGCCCAGGCTTGCCCTGTCCAAGCCTGCTCTGTCCAGGCCGGCCCAGCCTTGCCCTGTCCTGCCCAGCATTGCCCTGCCCAGTCCAGCCCAGCCCTCCCCTGCCCAGGTCTGCTTAGCTCTGCCCCGCCTTGCCCTGCCCAGGCCTGCCCTACCTTTCCCTGCCCTGCCCAGGCCTCCCCTGCTCATGCCTGGCCTTCCCTGCCCTGCCTGCCAAGGACTATATTGCCTTGCCAAGGCCTGCATTGCCCTGCCAAAGCCTATTCTGCCATGCTCAGGCCTGCAATGCCCTGCCCAGGCTTGACCTGCCCTGCCCTGCCCAGGCTTGTCCAGGCCTGCCCAGTCCAGGTCTGCCCTGTGCAGCCCAGGCCAGGCCAACCCAGCCCAGCCCTACCCTGCCCTGTCCAGCTCTGCTCAGGCCTACCCTGCCCTCCCCAGCCTGCATTGGCCAGGCCTGCTCTGCCCTACCTAGGCATGCCCTGCCCTGCCCTACTTTGCCCAGGTCTACCCTGCCCTGTCAAGGTCTACCCTGCCCTGCCCAGGTCTACCTTGCCCTGCCCAGGTCTGTCCTGCCCTGCCTAGGCCTGCATTGACCTGCCCAGGTTTGCCCTGCCCTGCCCAGGCTTGTCCTGTCCAAGCCTGCCCTGTCCAGGCCAGCCTTGTCCAGCCAGCCCAGCCTTGCCCTGCCCTGTCCAGCCTTACCCTGCCCAGCCCTGCGCAGGTCTGCTTAGCTCTGCCCTGCCTTTCCCTGCTCAGGCCTGCCCTGATCATGCCTGGCCTTCCCTGCCCTGCCTACCCAGGACTGCATTCCTTGCCAAGGCCTGCATTGCCCTCCCAAAGACTGTTCTGCCATGCTCAAGCCTGCAATGCCCTGCCCAGGCTTGTATTGTCCTGCCCTGCCCTACCTTGCCCCAGTCTACCCTGATCTGCCCAGGTCTACCCTGATCTGTCCAGGTCTACCCTGCCCTGCCCAGGTCTACCTTGCCCTGCCCAGGTCTGTCCAGTCCTGCGTGGGCCTGCATTGACCTGCCCAGGCTTACCCTGCCCTGCCCTGCCCAGGCTTGTCCAGGCCTGTCCTGTCCAAGCCTGACCTGTCCAGGCCAGGCCAGGCCAGGCCAGGCCAGCCCAGACCAGCTTTGCCCTGCCCTGCCCAGCATTGCCCTGCCCAGTCCAGCCCAGCCCAGCCCTACCCTGCCTGCCCTACCCTGCCCAGGTCTGCTTAGCTCTGCTCTGCCTTGCGCAGCCCAGGCCTGCCCTACCCTTCCCTGCCCTGTCCAGGCCCGCCTTGCCCTGCCCAGGCCTTCCCTGCCCTGCTCATGCCTGGCCTTCCTTGCCCTGCCTGCCCAGGACTGTATTGCCTTGCCAAGGCCCGCAATGCCCTGCCAAAGCTTATTCTGCCATGCTCAGGCCTACAATGCCCTGCCCAGGCTTGCCCTGACCTGCCCAGGCATGCCCTGCCCAGTCCAAACCAGCCCAGCCAAGCCAAACCCTGCCCTGCCTGCCCTGACCTGCCCAGGCATGCCCTGCCCAGTCCAAACCAGCCCAGCCAAGCCAAACCCTGCCCTGCCTGCCCTGCCCTGCCCTGCACTGCCAAGGCCTGCCCTGCCAAGGCTTGCATTGCCCTACCCACGCCTGCTCCACCCTGCCCTGTCCTGCCCAGGCCTGCCCTGCCCTGCCTTGCCCTGTCCAGGCTTGTCCAGGCCTGCCCTGTCCAGGACAGGCCAGGCCAGCCCAGCCCAGTCCAGCCTTGCCCTGCTCAGCCCAGCCCAGCCCTACCCTGCCCTGCCCAGCTCTGCTCAGACCTGCCTTGCCCAGCTCTGCTCAGGCCTGCCTTGCCCAGCTCTGCCCAAGCCTGCCTTGCCCAGGTCTGCTCTGCCCTATTTTGCCTAGGTTTACCCAGCCCTGCCTAGGCCTGCATTGACGTGCCCAGGCTTGCCCTGCCATTCCCAGGCCCGTCCCGCCCTGCCCAGGCCCGCCTCACCCTGCCAAGGCTTGCACTGCCCTGCCCAGGCTCGTCCAGACCTGCCCTGCTCAGGCATGCCCTGCCAAGGCTTGCCCATCCCATCCAAGCCCAGCCCAGGCCTACATTGCCTTGCTCAGGCCAGGCCTGCCCTGCCCTACCCAGGCCTGCCCTGCTCTGCCCAGGCCTGCCCTGTCCAGGCCAGGCCAGGCCAGCCCAGCCTTGCCCTGCTCAGCCCAACCCAGCCCTACCCTGCCCTGCCCAGCTCTGCTCAGGCCTGCCCTGCCCGGCCTAGGCCTGCCTTGTCCAGGCCTGCTCTGCTCAGGCATGCCTTGCCAAGGCTTGCCCATCCCATCCAAGCCCAGCCCAGCCATGCCCTGCCCAGGCCTACATTGCCTAGCCCAGGCCAGGCCTGCCCTGCCCTGTCTAAGCCTGCCCTGCCCAGGCTAGGCCAGGCCAGCCCAGCCTTGCCCTGCTCAGCCCAGCCCAGCCCTGCTCAGGCCTGCTCTGTTCTGCCCGGCCTAGGCCTGCCCTGCCCTGCCCTACCTTGCCCAGGTCTACCCTGCCCTGCCCTACCTTGCCCAGGTCTACCCTGCCCTGCCCAGGCCTGTCCTGCCCTGCCTAGGCCTGCATTGACCTGCCCAGTCTTGCCCTGCCCTGCCCAGGCCTATCCCGCCCTGCCCAGGCCCATCCCGCCCTGCCCAGGCCCATCCCGCCCTGCCCAGGCCCGCCTCACCCTGCCCTGCTCAGGCACGCCCTGCCAAGGCCTACCCATCCCATCCCAACCCAGCCCTGCCCTGCCCAGGCCTACATTACCCAGCCCAGGCCTGCCCTGCCCTACGTTGCCGAGGCCTGCCCTTCCCACGCATGCCCTGTCCTGACCTGCCCAGGTCTGCTCTGCCCTCCCCAAGCCTGCATTGCCCTGCCAAGGCCTGCCTTGCCCTGCCAAGACCAGGCCTGCCCATGCTTACACTGCCCTGCCCAGGCTTGTCCAGGCCTGCCCTGCCCTGTCCTGCCCAGCCCAGTCCAGTCCTGCCCTGCCCAGGTCTATCCTGCCCTGCCCAGGGTTTCATTGCCATGCCCAGGCCTCCTCCACCCTGCCTTGCCCTGCCCTGCACAGGCTCGCCTATGCCTGCCATGACCAAGCTTGTCCTGCCCTGGCCAGGACTGCCCTGCCCGGCTTAGGCCTTGCCTTGCCCAGGCCTGCTCTGCCCTGCCCTGCCCAGCCCAGGCCTGCCCTACCCTACCCAGGTCTACCTCGCCCAATCCATGCCTGCATTGCCCTGCCCAGACATGCCTTGCCATGCCCAGGCCTGCTCAGGCTTGCAATGCCCTGCCCTGCCCAGGCTTGCCCTGCCATGCCCTGCTCAGGCCTGCCCTGCCCAGGCTTGTCCAGGCCTGCCCTGTCCAGGCCTGCTCTGCCCAGCTCTTTCCTGCCCTGCCCAACCCAGCCTTGTCATGCCCAGCCCAGCCATGCCCTGACCAGCTCAGCCCAGCACTGCCAAGCCTTGCCTAATTCTGCAGCTGTCCAGCCCGGTCCAGCAACCCACCCAGCCCTGTGATGCCCAGTCCAGACCAGTAGTCACCCAGCTCTGCCCTGCCCAGCACAGCCCTTCCTTGCTCTCCTCTGCCCAGCCCAGACTTACCCTCCTCACCCCAACCCAGCCCTGCCCTCCTCTGCCCAGCACAGCCCTTCCTTGCTCTCCTCTGCCCAGGTCAGACTTACCCTCCTCACCCCAACCCAGCCCTGCTCTCCTCTGCCCAGCCCAGTGCTGCCCTGCCCTGCCCTGCCCTGCCCAGCCCACCCCTGCCCTGCCCTGCCTTGCCCTGCTCTGCCCTGCCCTGCTAAGGTCTGCTCTGCCCTGCCCAGGCCTGAATTGCCCTGCCCAGGCCTGAATTGCCCAGGACTGTCCAGCAGCTGCCCTGCCGTGCCCAGTTGTGGGTTGGGTAGGGCCGGGCCAGGCAGGGCAGGGCAGGGCTGGGCGGCTGCTGGGCAGGGCAGGGCTGGGCGGCTGCTGGGCAGGGCAAGACAGGACAGGGCTAGGCTAGGCAGGGTGGTTGCTGGGCTGGGCAGGGTAGAGCAGGCCTGAGCGGTTGAGCCAGGCAGGCCTGGGCGGCTGCTGGGCTGGGCATGGCTGGGCAGGGCAGGACAGGGCAGGCAGAGAGGGGCAGGGCTGGGCGGCTGCTGGGCTGGGCATGGCTGGGCAGGGCAGGACAGGGCAGGCAGAGAGGGGCAGGGCTGGGCGGCTGCTTGGCCAGGGTGGGTAGATCAAGGCCAGGGTGGACAGAGCAGGGTAGGGTTAGGCAACCGCTGGGCCTGGTTGGGCAGGACTAAGCAGGCTGCTGGGCCAGGCTGGACTGGGCAGCAACTCAGCCAGGCAAGGGAGAGCAAGGCAGAGCAGGGCAGGGCAGGGCGGCTGCTGGACCAGGCTAGAGCGCTGCCGGACCTGACTAGATGGCTGCTGGGGCAGGCTGGGCAGAGCAGGGCAGGATAGCCCTGCAATGCCCGGCCCTGCCCATCCCAGCACAGCAGTCTCTCAGCTGTGCCCTGCCCAGCCACTGCCCAACCCTACCCTGCCCTTCCTAGCCCGGCCAAGTAGTCACCCAGCCCTGCCCAACCCAGCCCAGCCGAATCCAGTCCAGTCCAGTCCAGTTCAGCCCAGCCCAGCCCGGCCCAATAATTGCCCAGCCCTGCACTTCCAGGCCCTATCCGACCTTGCCCTACACTGCCCATCCCAGACCAGCAGTCTCCCAGCTCTGCCCTGCCCAGCTGCTGCCCAACCCTGCAATGCCCTCCATAGCCCGGCCATATAGCCGCCCAGTCCCGCTCTTCCCTGCCCTGCCCAACCCAGCCCAGCACTGCCCTACCCAGCCCAGCACTGCCCTACCCAGCCCTTCCCTTGCCGTGCCCAGCTCGGCCCTGCCCAGCCAAGTCCAGCCCAGGCCTGTCTTGCCCTGCCCAGGCCTGCCCTGCCCTGCCCAGGCTTGCCCTGGCTTGCCCGGCCCTGCCCTGTTCTGCCCAGATTTACCCGACCCTGCCCAGGCCTGCCCTGCCCTGCCCAGGCCTACCCTTCTGAGGCCTGCCCTGCCCTGCCCTGCCCTGTCCTGCCCTGCCCTGTCCTGTCCTGCCCTCCCCTGTCCTGTCCTGCCCTACCCAGCAGCTGCCTAGCCCTGCCCAGCAGCTGCCTAGCCCTGCCCCGTTGTGGGTTGGGTAGGGACGGGCCGGACTGGGCCGGGCCGGGCAGGGCTGGGCCGCTACTGGGCAGGGCTGGGCCGCTACTGGGCAGGGCTGGGTGGTTGTTGGGACAGGCTGGGCAGGGCAGAGCAGTGCTGGGTGGCTACAAGGCCGGGCAGGGTTGGGCAGTTGCTGGGCATGGCAAGACAAAGCAAGGCATGACAAGGCAGGGCTACGCAGGGCAGGACAGGACAGGGCCGGGCCGGGCAGGGTAGGGCAGGGCAGGGCACTGCTGGGACAGGGCAGGCAAGGAAGGGCAGGCCTGAGCGGCTGCTGGGCCAGGGTGGGCAGAGCAGGGCAGGACATTGTTGGACAGAGCTAGTCGGCTGCTGGGCCAGGATGGACTGGGCAGCTATTCAGCTAGGCTAAGCAGGGCTGGGCAGGGCACATCAGGACTGGATAGCTGTTGAGTTTGGCAGGCCAGGCCCAGACAGTTGCTGGAATGGGAAGGGCAAGGCAAGGCTGAGCAGTTGCTTAGCCAGAGAGGCCTGGGCAGATGCTGGGCTGGGTTGGGCTAGCTAAGGTAGGCCTGGGCTGATGCTGGGCTGGGTTGGGCTGGTCAAGGCAGGCTAGGGCGGTTGTTGGGCCAGGCAGGGAAGGGAAAGGCTGGGTGGCTACTGGGCCAGGTTAGGCAGCTACTGGGCCAGGTACTGGGCTGAGCTGGGCTGGGAGGCT
Organism: Coenobita brevimanus; assembly: GCF_032717465.1. NCBI lineage: Eukaryota > Metazoa > Arthropoda > Malacostraca > Decapoda > Coenobitidae > Coenobita > Coenobita brevimanus. The sequence continues at coordinate 12,041,715 of NC_136954.1, forward strand.
GCTGAGCTGACCTGGATTGGGCTTGATTTGAGTGAGAGGCTGCTGGGCTGGGTTTGGCTGGGAGGCTCCTAGACTGTGTTGGGTTTGGCTGGAAGGCTGCTGGGCTGGGCAGGGGAGAGCAGGCCTGGGCTGGGCAGGGGAGAGCAGGCCTGGGCTGTTGCAGGGCCAGGCAAGCCTGTGCAGCTACTGGGCCGGGCAGGGCAGGGCAGGGCTGGGCAGAACAGGACAGGACAGGGCAAGGGAAGGCCAGGCAGGGCAGGGCAAGGCAAGACAAGGCAAGGCAAGGCAGGGCAGGGTGGCTGCTGGACCGGACTAGGTGACTGCTGGGCCAGGTTGGGTCGCTGCTGGGCCAGGTTGGGTCGCTGCTGGGCCGGGCTGGGCACAGCAGGGCAGGGCTAGGTAGCTACTAGGCCGGGGTGGGCATAACTAGGCAGGGCTGGGCGGCTGCTAGGCAAGGGTGGGCAGAGCAGGCCAGGGCTGGGCGGCTGCTGGCCAGAGTGGACATAGCAGGGCAGGGCTGGGCGGGTGATGGGCCGGGAAGGGCAGAGCTAGGAGGCTGCTGGGCCGGGGTGGACAGAGCTGGACAGGGCTGGGCGAAGGTGGGCATAGCAGGGCAGGGCTGGGCGGCTGTTAGGCCAACGTGGGCAGGTGACTGCTCGGCCGGGTTGGGCAGGGCAGGGCAGGGCTGGGATGCGCTGGGCAGGGTAGGGCAAGACTAGGCAGCTGCTGGGCAGGGTAGGTCAGGACTAGGCAGCCGCTGGGCAGGATAGGACAGGGCTAGGCAGCCGCTGGACCGGACAGCTACTGGGCCAGGCTGGGCTGGGCAGGACTGGGTGACTGTTGGGCTGGTCACGGCAGGACAGGCCACGCCTGAACGGTTGCTGGAATTGGCAGGGAGGCTGCCGGGTGGGGCTGGGATAGGAGCCTGCTAGAGTGGGACTGAATGGGAGGCTGTTGGGGTGGGTTTGAATGGGGGGCCGCTGGGGTGGGTTTGGCTGGGAGGCTGCTAGTTTGGGTTTGGGTTCAGGTGGGAGGCTGCTGGGCTGGTCTGGGCTGCACTGTTCTGGGCTGGGAGGCTGCTGGGCCGTGCTGCTGGTCTTGGCATGGCTGGGAGGCTGTTGAGCTGAGCTGGGTTGGGCTGGGCTGAGCTGGGATATTGCTAGGTTAGGCTGGGCTGGGCTAGGAGGCTGTTGAGCTGAGCTGGGTTGGGCTGGGCTGGGCTGGGAGACTGCTAGGCTGGGCTGGGCTAGGAGGCTCCTGGGCGCACTGAGCTGGGCTAGGCAGCAGGTGGACTAGGCTGGGCTGTGGAGCTGCTGGTCTTGGCAGGGCAGAGCATGGCTGGATGGCTACTGGGCCAGGTTAAGCGGCTGCTGAGCCTGGCTGGTTTGGGCTGAGTTGGATTGGGCGGTTGCTTGGCTTGGTTGTGTTTGGCTTAAAGGCTACTGTTCTAGGCTGGGAGGCTGCTGGGGTACACTTTGCTGGGAGACTGCTGAGCTGGGTTTGGCTTGACTTAGAGACTATTGAGCAGGGCTGGGCTGGATTGGGCTTAGCTTGGCTGGGAGGCTACTGAGCTGAGCCTGGCTTAGCTGTGAGGCTGCTGAGCTGGGCTTGGCTGAGCTGGGAGGCCGCTG
>NC_136954.1:12045845-12081793 GCF_032717465.1 Coenobita brevimanus
GGTGGATGGTGAGTGGTGCAGGCGGATGGTGGGTGGTGCAGGCGGATGGTGGGTGGTGCAGGTGGATGGTGAGTGGTGCAGGTGGGTGGGTGGGTGGTGCAGGTGGATGGTGGATGTACATGTAAATGGGTGGTGCAGGTGAGTAGGTGGTGAAAGTGGGTAGGTGATGAAGGTGGACGGGTGGTGCAGGTGGATGGCTGGTGGTGTAGATTGATTGTGGATGTACAAACGAATGGCTGATGCAGGTGGGTGGGTGGTGCATGTGCGTGGATGGTGCATGTGAGTGGGTGGTGCAAGTAGATGGGTGATGGAAGTGGATGGGTGGTGCTGGTGGATGGGTGGTGGAGGCGGGTGGGTGGTGGAGGCGGGTGGGTGGTGGATGCGGGTGGGTGGTCAGAAAAGGTGGTTGGTGCAGGTAGGTGCGAGGTGCAGGTAGGTGCGAGGTGCAGGTATGTGGGTGGGGAATGTAGGTGGATGGGTTATGGAGGTGAGTGGGTGTGTAGTTCAGGTGTGTGGGTGGTTAGGTGGGTGTTGCAAGTGGATGGTGAGAGGTGCTGGTGAAGAGTGAGTGCTTCAGGTGAATGGTGGGTGCTGTAGGTGGATGGGTGCTGGTGCAGGTGGATGGGTGCTGGTGCAGGTGGATGGGTGCTGGTGTGGGTGGATGAGTGGTGATGCAGGTGGATGGGTGATGATGCAGGTGGATGGATGGTGGAGGAGGGTGGGTGGGAGGGAGATGCAGGAGGGTGGGTGGGTGGGTGGTAGATGCAGGAGGGTGAGTGATGCAGGATGGTGGTGAAGATGGGTGGGTAGGTGGTGCAGGTGGGTGGGTGGATGGTCCAGATGGATGGCGGGTGGTGCAGGTAGATGAGTGGTGTAGGCAAGTGGGTGGTGCAGGCAGGTGGGTGGTGTAGGCAAGTGGGTGGTGCAGGCAGGGGGGGGTGATGCAGGCACTGGGGGTGGGGCAGGTGGATGGGTGGTGTAGGTGGATGGGTTGTGCAGGTGGATGGGTGGTGTACATTGGTGGGTAATGAAAACAGATGGCTGTTGCAAATGGGTGGGTGGTGGACATGGGAGGATAGTGCAGGTGGGAGGTTGGGGGGTCCAGGAGGATGGTGGGTGGTGCAGGTGAGTGGGTGGGTTGTGTGGGTGGATGGTGGATGCAGGCTACAGGTAAATGGGTGGTGTAGGTTGGTTGGTGGTGAAGGTGGATGGGTGGTGCAGGTGGATGGCGGGTGGTGCAGATTGATGGTGGATGTACAGGTGAATGGGTGGTGAAGGTGGATGGGTGGTGCAGGTGGATGGCGGGTGGTGCAGATTGATGGTGGATGTACAGGTGAATGGGTGGTGAAGGTGGATGGGTGGTGCAGGTGGATGGCGGGTGGTGCAGATTGATGGTGGATGTACAGGTGAATGGGTGGTGAAGGTGGATGGGTGGTGCAGGTGGATGGCGGGTGGTGCAGATTGATGGTGGATGTACAGGTGAATGGGTAGTGATGGTGGATGGGTGGTGCAGGTGGATGGCGGGTGATGCAGACTGATGGTGGATGTACAGGTGAATGGGTGGTACAGGTGGGTGGGCAGTGCAGATGGGTGGCTGGTGGCTGGTGCAGGTGGGTGGCTGGTGGCTGGTGCAGGTGGGTGGCTGGTGGCTGGTGCAGGTGGGTGGCTGGTGGCTGGTGCAGGTGGGTGTTGCAGGTGAGCGGGTCGGTGATTTGGGTGGATGGTGGATGTACAGGTAAATGGGTGGTGCAGGTGGGTAGGTGGTGCAGGTGGATGGCGGGTGGTGCAGATTGATGGTGGATATACAGGTGAATGGCTGGTGCAGCTGGGTGGGTGGTGCAGATTGATGGTGGATGTACAGGTGAATAGCTGGTGCAGATGGGTGAGTGGTGCAGGTGGGTGGGTGGTGCAGGTGGATGGCGAGTGGTGCAGCCTGATGGTGGATATACAGGTGAATGGCTGGTGCAGGTGGGTGGGTGGTTCAGGTGGGTAGGTTGTGCAGGTGGATTGCAGGTGGTGCAGATAGATGGTGGATGTACAGGTGAATGGGTGGTGCAGGTGGGTGGGTGATGCAGGTGGGTGGGTGGTGCATGTGTATGGCTGGTGCAAGTGGATGGGTGGTGCTGGTAGATGGGTGGTGCTGGTAGATGGGTGGCCAGACAGGTGGGTTGTGCAGGTAGGTGGGTGGTACAGGTAGGTTTGTGGTGTAGGTGGGTGGGGAATATAGGTGGATGGGTGATGGAGGTGGATGAGTGATGGAGGTGAGTGGGTGGTGGAAGTGGGTGTGTGGTCCAGGTGTGTGAGTGGTTAGGTGGGTGTTGCAGGTGGATGGTGAGAGTGCTGTAGGTGAATGGTGGATGCTGTAGGTGGATGGGTGGTGTTGCAGGTGTCTGGGTGGTGGTGCAGGGAAATGGGTGGTGGAGCAGGTGGACGGGTGCTGGTGTGGATGGATGGGTGGTGCACGTGGCTGCGTGGGTGGGTGTGGTGCAGGAGGGTGGGTGGGTGGGTGGGTGGGAAGTGCATGTGGGTGAGTGATGCAGGTAGGTGGATGGTGCAGGTAGGTAAGTGGTGAAGGTGGGTGGTCCAGGTGGATGGCGGGTGGTACAGGTAGATGGCTGGAGTAGCCTAGTGAGTAGTGCAGGCGGGGGGGGGGGGAGGTGGTTGGGTGGTGTAGGTGGATGGGTTGTGAAGGTGGATGGGTGGTGTAGTGGATGGGTGATGTACTGTACGTCGGTGGGTAGTGTAAATAGATAGATGTTGCAGGTGAGTGGGTGTTGAAAGTGTGAGGATTGTGCAGGTGGGAGGAAGGGTGGGTGATGCAGGTGGGTGAGTGATGCAAGTGGGAAGTGTAGATAGGTGGGGGGGGTCCAGGTGGATGGTGGGTGATGCAGGTTGACGGGTGATATAGGCAGGTGGGTGGATGGATGCTGGTGCAACTGGGTTGGTGGTGCAGGTGGGTGGGTGGATGGTGCAGGTAGATGCTGGGTGGTGATGGATGGTGGGTAGTGCAGGTGGATGGGCGGTAGTGCAGGTGGATGGGCGGTGGTGCAGGTGGATGGTGGGTGGTGCAGGTGGGTGGTGGAGATGGATGGTGAGTGGTCCATGTGGGTGGGTTGGTGGTGCATGTGGATGGGTGAGTGGATGGATGGGTGGTGGATGTACCGTTGAATGGGTGGTGCAGGTGGATGGGTGGTGCAGGTAGATGGGTGGTGCAGGAGGATGGGTGGTGCTCGCGGGTGGGTGGTGCAAACAAGGGGGGGTTGCAAGCGAGTGGGTGGTCAAATGGGTGGGTGATGCAAACGAGTTGGTGGTCAGATGGGTGTGGTGTAGATGACTAGGTGGTGTAGGTGTTGGGCAGGTAGATGGGTGGTGGAAGTGGGTTGGTGGTCCAGGTGGGTGGATGGGTAGTGCAGGAGAATTGGAGATGTAGGTGGGTAAGTGATGGAAGTGGGTGGGTAGTCCAGGTGGGTGGTTGGTGCAGGTGGATGGTGGGTGGAGTAGGTGGGTGGGTGGTGTAGGTGGTTGGGTGATGGTGGAGGTGGTTTGGTGGAGATGCAGGCGATTGGGTGGTGCAGGCGGTTGGGTGGTACAGGTGGGTGGGTGGTGCAGGTGGATGGTGGGTGGTCCAGGTGGATAGGTGGTGCATTTGAGTGGGTGGGGCAGGTGGATGGGTGGTGTAGATGGATGACTTGTGCAGGTGGGTGGGTGGTGTAGGTAGATGAGTAGTGCAGGTAGATGGTTGATGCAGATGGGTGCGTTCTGGAAGTGGGTGGGTGGAGCAGGTGGAAGAAAGGGTGGGCGGTGCAGGTGGAAGAAAGGGTGGGTGATGCAGGTGGGTGGGTAGTGCAAATGGATGGATGGTGGGAGATGCAGGTGCGTGGATGGATGCTGGTGCATGTGGGTGGGTGGTGGTGCCAGTGGCTGGGAGGATGGTGCAGGTGGTTGGGTGGGTGGTGCAGGAGGATGATTGGTGCAGGAGGATGGGTGGTGCAAGCTGGTGGGTGGTCAGGTGGGTGGGTAGTCAGGTGGGTGGGTAGTCAGGCGGGTGGGTGGTCAGACAGGTGGGTGGGGGGTCAGACAGGTGGGTGGGGGGTCAGACAGGTGGGTGGGGGGTCAGACAGGTGGGTGGGGGGGTGGGTGTTGTAGTTAGATGGGTTGTGGAGGTGGATAGGTGGTGTAAGTGGCTGGTCCAGGTGGGTGGGTGGATGGGTGGTGCAGGTAGGTGGTGTAGGTGGGTGGGTAATGCAGGTGAATGGGTAGTGGTGCAGGTGGATGGGCGGTGGTGCAGCTGGATGGCTGACGGTGCAGGTGGATGGGTGGTGATGCAAGTGGATGGGTGGTTGTACCTGTGAATGGGTGGTGATGATGGATGGGTGGCGGTGCAGGCGGAAGGGTGTTGGTGCAGACAGTTGGGTGGTGCAGGTGGATGGGTGTTTTACTGTTGATGGATGGGTTGTGTAGGTGGATGGGTTGTACAGGTGGGCCGGTAGGTTGTGGCGGTGGATGGGTCACTGGCACAGGTGGGTGGGCAGGTGGGTGGGTGGTGGAAGTGGGTGGGTGGTTGGTGGTGCAGGTGGATGGCGGGTGGTGCGGGTGGATGGCAGGTGGATGGCAGGTGGTGTAGGTGGATGGTTGGTAGTGTAGTGTAGGTGGATGGTTGGTAGTGTAGGTGGATGGGTGGTGGTGCAGGTGGATGGCGGGTGGTGCAGGTGGATGGCGGGTGGTGCAGGTGGATGGCGGGTGGTGTAGGTGGATGGATGGTTGGTAGTGTAGTGTAGGTGGATGGTTGGTAGTGTAGGTGGATGGGTGGTGGTGCAGGCTGTTGGGTGGAGGTGCAGGTGGATGGATGGTGGTGCAGGAAGTTGGGTGATGTAGGTGGATGGGTGGTGCTGGTGGATGGGTGGTGGTGCAGGTGAATGGGTCGTGCAGGTGGGTGGATGGATGAGTGGTGCAGGTTGGTGGGTGGGTGGTGCATGGGGTGGGTGGTGCATGGGGTGGGTGGTGCAGGTGAATGACAGGTGATGCAGGTGCATGGGTAATGCAGGTGGATGAGTAATGCAGGTGGATGAGTGGTGCAAGTCGATGAGATGTGCAGGTAAAGGGGTAGTGCAGGCGGGTGTGTGGCGCAGGCGCGTGGGTGGTGCAGGTGGGTGGGTGGTGGTGGATGGGTGGTGTTTGTTGAATGGGTTGTGCAGGTGGATGGGTGGTGAAGGAGGATGGGTGATCCAGGTGGGTGGGTGGCGCAGGTGGGTGGGAGGGTGGGTGGGAGAGTGGGTGGCGCAGGTGGATGGTGTGTGGTGCAGATGTATGGTGGGTGGTGCAGGTGGATGGTACGTGGTTCAGGTGGATGGGTGGTGGTGCAGGTAGGTGGGTGATGATGCAGTTGGGTGAGTGGTGGTTCAGGTGGATTTGTGGTGGTGCAGGTGGATTTGTGGTGGTGCAGGTGGAAGGTGGGTGGTTCATGTGGATTTATGGTGGTGCAGGTGGATTTGTGGTGGTGCAGGTGGATGGGTGATGGTGCAGGAGGATGGTGAGTGGCTCAGGTAGATGGGTGGTGGTTCAGGTGGATGGGCGGTGGTTCAGGTGGATGGGCGGTGGTTCAGGTGGATGGGTGGTGATGCATGTGGATGGGTGGCTGTGCTGATGAATGGGTGGTGATGACGGCGGATGGGTGGTGGTACAGACAGTTGGGTGTTGTAGGTGGATGGATGATGCAGGTGGGTCGGTGGGTGGGTGGAGGAAGTGGGTGGGTGGCACAGGTCAGTGGGTGGTATATATGGGTTGGTGGGTGGGTGGTGCATGTGGGTGGGTGGATGGTGCAGGTGGATGGGTGGATGATGCAGGTGGATGGTGAGGGGTGCAGGTGAATGGTAAGGAGTGCTGGTGGATGATGGGTGGTGCAGGTGGATGGTGGGTGGTGCAGGTGGATGGTGGGTGGCGCAGGTGGATGGGTGGTGTTGGTGGATTGGTGGTGTTGGTGGATTGGTGGTGCGAGTGGATGGGTGGTGCAGGTGGGTGGGTAGTGTTGGTGGATGGATGGTGCAGGTAGGTGGGTGGTGTAGGTGGAAGGATGGTGCAGGCAGGTGGGTGGTGCAGGTGGATGGTGAGTGGTGCAGGTAGATGGATGGTTCAGGTGGATGGGTAGTGCAAGTGGATGGGTGGTGCAAGTGGATTTGTAGTGCAGGCAGGTGGGTGGTGCAGGTGAGTGGGTTGTGCTCTGGTGCAGGTGGATGGGTGGTACAAGTGGATGGTGGGTTGTACAAGTGGATGGTGGGTTGTACGGGTGGATAGTGGGTGGTGTTGGTGGATAGGTGGTGCACGTGGATGGGTGGTAATGCAGGTAGATGCATGGTACAGACGGGTGAGTGGCAATGTCAGGACTCCATATTATAAATACAAATCATAATAGATAGATAGATAGATAGATAGACAGATAGAAGCAGCAAGTCAGGGGATGAGATAGGTAGTGTGTCAGCGAGAATCGAGCAATGGTAAACATGCTTACACACTCTAACTCAAGGAATGCTTGATAGGCACACGAACAGTGCCTCGTGACCATACACACACATACTCACACACAGGCTTCTAGAAACTTCACATCAGTTTATTCCACGTGACACAACCCCTGCTAAAATGAGAATATAGGAATTAGATGGTATAATTAAATCGTTGGTTAGATGGGCGGGAAAAACTGATAAATCAGTACTGTTACCTTGGGTCTCTAATTATGGAGGCTGGGGCTGGTGGTGTGAGTGGATGTATACACTCATCTGTTTGCGTAAGTTTGTTTAAGCTTTTAATATTACCAACTCTTTTTGGTTCTCTTTTACTAATTGGCGAGGGCTCTGATGGTGTTCCTCTATGAATTCATTGTCAAAGTCTATTCCATTCATTTGTGGGAGTAAAGTTATTTTCTCTGTTCTCATGCATCTTAAGCCCAGTAACATATGAGCTTTAATTGCTAAGTTTTCAACGATATAGAAAAATGCAGAGATTGGTCTTGTAGTCTCTGTGAAACTGATGTTTAACCTTATCATACCTTTTACTGCGATTTTTTTTCCATCTACTGTATATAAATCTAAATCAGATTCTTCCAGAAAAGTTACTTTCTTTTTATTTCTAAAAATTCTATTTATTTCTTCTTGTGTTATTAAGTTCACTGGAGAGCATGTGTCTAAAAATAAGGAAACGTTTTGATCCTCACATACAGCTGGTATCAAGATACACTCATTTCCCAACATGCCTCCTATGTGAATTTTAGACTTGCTTTTCTTTAAGCTTGTTCGTTTTTTGTCATGACTTGGTCTTCCCCCGATTTGAACACAGACACTAATTTTTCTACTGTTTTGCAGTTACTGGTCCAGTGCCCTTGGCACTTATGATGTCTACAGAAGGGACCAAATCCTTGTGTCTTTTGTCTATCTTCTTTTGCTTTGATAAAGCATTCATTCCTAGTGTGTCCTGGTTTTGCACAATAATGACACAGAATGGACCTATCTCATTTTAGCAGGGGTTGTGTCACGTGGAATAAACTGATGTGAAGTTTCTAGAAGCCTATGTGTATGTGTGTGTATGGTCACGAGGCATTGTTCGTGTGCCTATCAAGCATTCCTTGAGTTAGAGTGTGTAAGCATGTTTACCACTGCTCGATTCTCGCTGACACGCTACCTATCTCATCCCCTGACTTGCTGCTTCTGTCTGTCTATCTATCTATCTATCGATCTATCTATTATGATTTGTATTTATAATATGGAGTCCTGACAGTGCAAGGAGGTTGGTGGTGCAGGTGGGTGGATGGTGTAGGTGGATGAGTGTTGTAGGTGAGTGAGTGGTGTAGGTGGATGACTGGTGTGGGTGGCTGGGTGGTTTGGGTGGATGGGTGTTGCAAATGGGTGGACAGTGCAGGTGGATGGGACGATGAAGATGGATAGGTGGTGTAGATGAGAGGGTGGGGTAAATGGGAGGGTGGTGTAAGTGGATGGGAGTGGTGTAGGTGGATGAGAGAGTGGTGTAAATGGACAGGTGTATAGCAGATGAATGGGAGAGTGGTGTAGGTGGATGGGAAAGTGGTGTAGGTGGATGGGAGGGTGGTGCAGGTGAATAGGTGTAGATGGATAAGTGGTGTAGATGGGAGGGTGGTGTAGGTGGATAGGAGGATGGTGTAGGTAAATGAAAGGGTGGTGTGGGCAGATGTGAGGGTGGTGTAGGTAAATGGTAAGGTGGTGTAGGTGGGTGGGAGGGTGGTGGTGGTGGACGGGAGGGTGGTGTACATGGGATGGTAGGTGACCTAGATGGGTGGGTGGCTTAGATAGGTGGGTAGCATAGATGGGTGAGTGGCGTGAATGAGTGGGTGGCGTAGGTGGGTGGGTGGTGTAACTTATCAGCTGATGTGAATAAAAAGTACAGCATTATAAATGCTGTACTTTTTAAATGGAGGAAAAAAAACAAGCATAAAGATAAATTCCACCCAAGGCAGGCGTTAGACAGAGTGAGACCAGTTAATATCTGTATTTACACCTGGACGGTGGGAGGGGCTACATCCCCCAAAATAATCCTACTGTTAACATGACAAGGGTTGCTAGTGCGGGTATGTGGCGTAATAGGAGGGTAGTGTCGGTGGGTGGGTAGAGTAGGTGGGTGGGTGGTATGGTATAAGTGAGAGGACGGTATAGGTGCGTGGTAGGGCGGTGTAGGTGGGTGGGTGGTAAAAGTGGGAAGTTGGTATATGTGGGTGGGACTGGTGGGAGGCATGTATTGATGGGAGTAGGTATAGGTGGGTGGATGGTATAGGTAGGAGGGTGGTACAGGTAGATGGGTGGTATAGGTAGGAGGGTGGTATAGATGGTGGGCGTTACAGGTGGGAGGGTGGTATAGGTAGGAGGGTAGTATTGGTGGGCGGGCAGTATAAGCGGGAGGGTGGTATAGGCAGGTGGGTGGTATTGGCAGGTGGGTGGTATAGGCAGGTGGGTGGTATAGGCAGGTGGGTGGTATAGGCAGGTGGGTGGTATAGGTGGGAGGGTGGTATAGGTGGGAGGGTGGTATAGGTTGGTGGGTGGTATAGGTTGGTGGGTAGTATAGGTTGGTGGGTAGTATAGGTTGGTGGGTGGTATAGGTTGGTGGGTGGTATAGGTTGGTGAGTGGTACAGGTGAGGGGGTGGTATAGGTGAGAGGGTGGTAAAGGTGAAAGGATGGTATACGTGAGAGGATGGTATAGGTGAGAGGATGGTATAGCTGAAAGGGTGGCATAGTTCAAAAGGTGGTAGTAGTTGAGAGGGTGGTATAGGTGAGGGGGTGGTATAAGTGAGGGAGTGGCGTCAGCATTTAATTTCTATTGGGTGGGTGATGCTTTGAGTGTGAGGGTGAAACAGGTGAAAGACTCGAGCAGGCTGGTGGGTGATGTAGGTGACAGTATGGTATAACTCATATCAGCTGAAGTGAATAAAAAGGATAACATTATGCTGTAATAAGATAAAGGGACATAGGGGAACGTGAGGTACGTAGGCTACTGGTAACAGTCGTCGTGATGACTTATATCGATGATGATGAGTGATGATATTAGCTGTGGCGATAATTATATAGATTATTTACCTGACGACAAATTTTGGACAGTGATATACATCCACCTGGTTCAGGTTTTGGACAGGCTATGACTCCTGCAGGGTAGGAGATGCCCTGGGATTTGTGGCACTGCCACTATGTATAGTCAGCCAAAAAAGTCGTGTCTTCATTCCACCGGTAAATATCCGAACAGATAAGTGGAAGCAGCAGGGATAGCTTCACAAGTCTGGTAACTGTGTCAGACCAGACGGTGGTGGGGGTGAGTGAATTGGGGGTGGGAAGTGGGGTGTGTGTGTGCTGTAATTATTGTTGGCAGTGTAATCTGTAATTTTTGTTGGCAGTGTAGTCTAGCAAGACACCGCACAGTAAAGTCGCTAAATTTGATATTACGCCTAATTTAATATCTGTAAATAGTGAAATTTATCGTTAACCTGAAATAATGCCTATAACATGTAGCCAAACAAGCGTTAGCAGAAATGACGAGGTTCTACCCCCCCTCCCCACCTTCCTGTCACACCCTCTCCGCCGGGCATTACTTTTTTTTTTTTTTTATGCGAGGAAGAAGGAACCAAAGGCCATGAGCCCGCAGTAACAGTTCCCTCCAAGAGAAAAACAAAATACAATATAGAGCCAAATTCAAGATCCAATCATTTTGAGATGCCTGGACACACTGCGTTTGAAAGACTGGAGATCATAGGCAGCAGGAAATACAGACAGAGGGAGACAGTTCCAGAGCTGACCTGTTGCATAAATGAAAGACTGGGAGTAACGGTTAACTCTTGCATTAGAGAGTTGGATAGAAAAAGGATGAGAGTTTGCTGCCAGACGGGTGCTACGCGCCCGTCGTAGAGGTGGAGGAATGCAAGCAGACAGTTCAGAGGAGCAGTGATCATTAAAGTAGCGATAGAAAAGAGATAAAGATGCAACAGTGCGGCGAAGAGACAGAGGTTGAAGGGAGTCAGTAAGAGGAGGAGAGTTAATGAGACGAAAAGCCTTTGACTCCACACTATTGAGAAGAGCTGTATGTGGGGAGCCTCCCCACACATGAGTTGTACTCCACACAGGGGCGGATAAAACCCATGTATAGAGTCAACAATTGTGCAGGGGTAAAGAAAGAGCGGAGTCGGCTTAGCACACCCAATCTCTTGGAAGCAGATTTTACAAGAGATGTAATATGATATTTCCAAGATAAGTCCCGAGTAAATGAAACCCCAAGCATGTTCAAGGATGATGCAGGATTAAGCTGAATATTATTAAACATTAGTGGGTATACCTGTGGAAGATTTTGTCGGGTTGATAGGTGTAAGAACTGAGTCTTAGATGCATTAAAGACAACCATATTATTTTTACCCCAGTCAGAGATACGAGCCAAATCAGACATTAGGTGTGCCACAGCCTCATCCCTTGCTTGTTGAAGTAACTGTTGAGATGGGCGTTGCGGGAACCGAATGGAAAGGTGGAGTCGTCAGCGTATGAGTGGATAGGGTTAGATGTACAGCTTAGAAGATCATTGATGAATAAAAGGAAGAGAGTTGGTGATAGGACAGAGCCCTGAGGAACACCACTGTTGATAGATCTAGGAGAAGAACGATGGCCGTCTACAACAGCGGCTATAGAACGACCAGAAAGGAAGCTAGCAATGAAGGCACAGATAGAAGGATAGAAACCGTAGGAGGGCAGTTTGGAAATTAAAGATTTATGCCAGACTCGATCGAAAGCCTTTGAGATGTCAAGTGCAATGGCAAAGCTTTCGCCAAAGTCCCGAAAGGGACATGGGAATAAAGAACAGACAGCTATGTTTTTGTATGGTTACCTTCTGAACATGACAGGATATATTACATACCATTACCATGTGTGGTATGGCACAGAGGCATGCGGTGCCTTCACAGTAATAACGAGAAAAGCATTTGTTTCCACAAGTGGTTAATGTTTTGGTAAAGGGGTAAGGGAAACCTGGCCACAGGTGTTACGCACTGTGATGACACCCAGATATACACCCACCAGCATACAGTCATAGCTTCACAGTCATTCAGTTATCTATATTGGGCGACAGGAAAATTAGAGGGGAGATTCATGTTGTCACTAATAAATGTTGTTTTATATTATCACAACCATGACGTTCCATTAAATTTCAAACACTCGTTATGAAACGTACTCCACATTCATTCCGTCCTCTGAAGTATTCCAAATAGCAAAGATGAATTAGACATGACAGCCCACGTATATTAAACTGCAGTATATTTTGATTACATGTAAACTCATGATGATGCATATGTAGACATTTAGAGACATATTATTGATAAAAATTGACTATAACCCTATTACCCAGTACGTTATTCCCAACAGCTTCCACCCTTCGGTAATGCATGGTATATAAAACATGACAGCACACACCCTCCACTACCCCACCTCCATCCATAATCCACTCACCTCCATCACCGTCTGGTCTGACGCAGTTGCCAGCCTTGTGATGCTATCCCTGCTGCTTCCACTTATCTGTTCGAATATTTACGGGGTTCGGAACCAAGACACGACTTTTTTGGCTGACTATACCATAGTCACTGTTATTTAACCCAACATCTTATCCTTGGTAGTATATATATATATATATATATATATATATATATATATATATATATATATATATATATATATATATATATATATATATATATATATATATATATATACTTTCAGAATGTCCCTCTTAAGTGGGAAGGCATTACAAGAATCTTGGAAAGACTATATATTCATTACTTTCAGTAAAACAACCACAAAAGAATTGGAAGGAGAAAATCCATACCGGTCCTTTATCCTTTCACTTACGTATCCACAAGACTAACGGAGACAAAAGTTACCGTACACTCGTGAACATTAGATCCTAACTGTCTCCTTTCTTTCAAGTTCATTTTTTTCCATATTAAATAACTGAAAATGGCTTTTCATATTTTGCTGCTTATTAGGATAAACTGTCAGTCTCCCATAACTCTCAGTCCCAGTTGTATATTTTTTTTATTTTCTGGAACATACTCATAACTAATTATGAGTGACTAAAGCCGTATTATTAAAACGTGCAGGGTGAAGGGTACAGAAAAGTCTTCATTGCACTATAACATTTTCTTAAGCAACTGCCAAAGGCAGAACTTGCATCACTACATTATATAATATGAAATGCAGGCTTATAGGGCTGGGGCTTTAACCATGGCTGCCTCTAGTCCAAGGCATTTATGGGCACATCTATGACCAGCATACTCCCCTTTGTTACATTACATGACTGAAAAGCTCTCAGTCAATTCTTGAACTAGCTAGTATGTCACCCTGACTGTAATGGTCTAATTAACACACCATCTGGCACCTTGAAAATCATAAGCATCGCATAACTGACTCTCATATACTGGGGGTATGCATACATCCTCGCCTGATCAGGTTTCACAATTAGCTAAAACTCATTGCCTTTACCTACCTTGGCTCGGCTGGCGTCTATTTTCGATTTGTAGAAAAAATCTGTGATGGCCACGACCATTGACAGTACCAGGCCTCCAGTCAGAGTGTAGAAGATGCCTGCTATTTTGCTCAGAGTCAGGGCGCTAGCGTGGGTATCCTGTGATGAAAAGAGGGGTCAATTAAAGAAGGAGAGAGAGGGGGGGGGGAAGGAGTGTGTGTGTACAAAGGAAAACAACAACAGACCTAACGGTACTTTTGAAGCATTTTTGTCACAACGAAGATTAAAATTGTGGTAATTATGGTAATAATATGAACTGAAGATTAAAAATAAAGTGATAAGCTGCCCCCACTCAGAAATTCCTCCAGCCGAAGACAGTATGCAAGAGAATGAGAAGGATCACCATGAAGCATAGAACAAACACGTTCGTCAATCATGTGACGTGCACTGCACCACGAAAACATCGAAAGGTGGGTAAAGAAATTGGAGTTGTGAGCAAAAGAAAGTGTAGGATGGATTGGAAGTTAGATGGACAATAGAGCTGAGACAGGAAAAGTATAACATGTGAAAATGGGTGTTGTAGAATTAGTGGTATTGCTGCGGTGAAAATAGATTTTGAAGTCTCCTGTAAACATGCTTGTTAGATGGGTATGGAAATGTGCATAGTGAGCTTGGGAAAGGGACAGAGGAGCTAGAAATTTCGTGGACAAAACAAGCCTACAATATAAATTTTTCTTTTTCTTATTATGCTTCCAAGACCTGATGTATTAGTTTCTCTGACAGTGTTTTCCAGAGCACTCGACAACACATTACTGTACGTGGGCATGACCCACAGTCAGTGGCAGTTAAGGAAACTAGGAAGATGGCTAACTGTCAGATTTATGAGGATATCAGGGATGACATTTTTTGGTAAGCCACAGTCTTCCCCTGGAACACGACCAAGGGAATACTTGGACACATTTAAATAAAAAATCACCACCACAAAACTACAACTTGAAGGGAGAACCACCTTCTCAGTTACAACGACAATGACCTTTGCAACCATGTCAAACAAATACTGATTCAACCAATTTTCTCATTTAAATCCTTCCACCTAAGGGCATACTTTATCGTCTTGTCTTTGCTCCCTCCACAGTATTTCATTCAGCCTGAAAAAAAATCTCTCGTGCTGAATAGGTTAATGTTGTCTGTATTTAACCCCTCCAGTTCTAAAAGTCTATCCCTAGCTGAATAATATAGTCTGAAGATAGCAAAAACAATGAAAATACATCCTCGGAATAGGTGGCATAATATAACGTGGCAGGAACAATATGAGGGATGTATGTTGAAAAGACTATTATCAGCAACAACAGCAACAACAGCAACAACAATCAATCAATCTCTTTGCCACGGTTACATATTTTTAATGTATTCTTGCTATGTCCACACAACTTTACTTAACCCCTTCAATCCAATGATGCATTTTGCTTTACTCTTGCTACCATCAGATTTTATGAAGTTAATTGTCCAACTGGAGGGGGGAAATATAGCCTTCACAAACCACTTCACTACTACATGTCTTTCTGGTCTTTCCTAAGGGTGATTAAATTGCCTAAAGATAGCAATAATGTAAGTTAGACATGTCACCGGGTTATCTACTGATAACCTGTCCCAGTGAAGGGGTTAGAAACTACATTCATTAATGTTCTTCAGTATGAAAAGTACCATAACTAAGTAGAAACCACTCAGAGAGTGCATACGTCCGCCAATGCCATTGCACAATCTGGATCCACCCCAAAATTGAATAAATTCTTTCTTGACCTATGGCCCACCTTTCCACAAGATTTCATTGAAATTCATTGAGAACTGTTCGAGATATCCTATGGATAAATGAACAAAAAAAATCATGGATCCGGATGATAATCCGGGTCACCACCAAAATCTAATGGAAAGTTCCTTGGGCCATAGCCTACCCCTCCAAAAACTTTCAGCAAAATCCATCCATAACTTTTTGAGTATTCGTGCTAACAGACAAACAGACACTCAAACCAATGCCGATAAAAACATAACCTTGGCAGAGGTCATAAAAGCAGCTGGTGGTAGCATGAATATAATGAATACAAAGGAGTACAAAGGAAAACAAACAGCAACAGATCTAATGGTCCTTTCGAGGCTGCTTGTTACAGAGAAGATTATCACTATGATATCTAATTCTACAAGTTAAAGGTAAGGATGGTAAAGCAAGAAGGCTATCCCCCACCCATCAAACCCTCCAGTCGAAGCTGGCAGGAAAAATGTGAGAAGGACCACCATGCAGCATGGAAAAGCTGACATGCAATTTTCTTAGGAATGACTGAAAAGTGGTAAACTATATTTTGTCCAACTATATCTGTACATTACAGGTGTCAATAAGCTACAATTATCATAAATTACTGTGCTTAGTATTTCCCTGCTATAGTTTCATCACGATCTGAAATACAGAAAAACAACTTACATTATTATTATTCAGTCATGAAGGCGTTTTGCTGCGGATTTGAAGTGAGATACTTATCCAAACAATTTTTGAATGTCACCACTGTACTGCAATCAACGACACCCCGGTGCAGTTTATTCCAAATGTTAAAAGCCCTGTTAAGGAAAAAATGCTTTGCTTCTTTAGACTGGAAATGCTTTCCAATAATCTTATACCCATTACCTCTAGTGCAGTTCGAACGATCAGCTGCAAAGTACTTGTCAACATCCATATTAACGATTCATTTAATAATCTTGAATACCTGAATCAGATCCCTTCGTAGTCCGAGCTTTGATAGGTTAAATAACTTCAGCTCATTTAATAGCTCCTCGTACAATTTGTTCCCCAGTCTGCGTATCATTTTTGTTACTTGTCACTGTACTCTCTCTAATTTCTCTGTCTTTCCTTTAATATGGTGACCAGAACTGCACTCAGTACTCTAGAAGCGGATGCACCAAGGAACTGTACAGGGTAAGAATTATATTTTCAGATCTGAATTCATATGATCTACTTATAAATCCAACTAGTTTGTTAGCTTTCATTATAGCTTCAGTGCACTGTTTACTTGGCTTCAGATCATCTGTTACAATTATTCCTAGTTCCTTTTCGTGGTTTACATTCATGAGAATGATTCATTGTATAACTACTTTTTTCATTTTTACTTCCAATATTTAGAACTTTGCATTTATCAATATTAAAATAAATTTGTCATTTTTCAGCCCAATTAAGCAATTTATCAAGATCCCTTTGAATCAGTATTCTTTGTTCTGGGGTATATGCTCTATTACCAATCTATATCATCAGCAAATTTTGATAATTTACAAAACACGCCTTCACCAATGTCGTCAATATAAACCAAGAACAGAATAGGACCCAAAACTGAGCCTTACAGTACTCCACTAACAACATTTTTTCCAGTCTGATTCCTTACCACTGATTACAACTCTGTTTACAATTCGTATGCCAGCTTTCGATCCATCTTAGTACACTGCCACTGATACCACATGTGCGCAGTTTCTCAACAACCTGAATATGTGGAACCTTATCAAATGCTTTTTGAAATCAAGGTAAATGACACTGACTGATTTAGTGCTGTCATACATTTTGATAATATCACTGACAAAATCAAGTAGATTAGTAAGGCATGAACACTTATTTCAGAATCCATGCTGAGTCTTTGATAAGACTGCTTTGTTCTATATGACTGACCACTTTACATCTAATTATGGTTTCTAACAACTTGCAAACAACTGATGTCAAGCTTATTGGTCAGTAATTGCTGGGATGAGATTTGTCTCCCTTTTTGAATATCGGAGTTACATTTGCTAATTTTCAACCGCTTGGTACAGTGCCGCTCCTGAGTGATATACTGAATATAATTATGTGTTAAGGGTTTCACTATTACATTTTTTGCCTCCTTTAAGACTCATAAGAGATATTCTATCTGGCCCTGCTGTTCTAGTTATCTTTAATTTATTTAGCACAAGAAGTACATTCTGTCATTAATAATAATTTCTTTGAGTGTGTTGTCTTCATCTACGTGTGTGGAGGACCTATCTGGATCGGCAGGATTTTCTACTGTAAATACGAGCATGGACTTTCTACTGTAAATACCAATGTAAAGAAAGTATTAAGAATTTTAGCCATCTCGGTTTCATCATTTGTATTGTTACGGAACAGAGAAAACTGTCCCGTAAAGTTCCAGGTTCAAAACAAAAGAGTTAGGTAAAATTACAAGTTAAAGTTTAATCCTCAAACTAACAAGAAAACATTCAGGACTCATAAGGATAATGTAATGGCAAAAACAGGTTAAATATATGGTTAACTGCAATAGCCTCTATTAACACGAAATTAGCATGAGTAAATTTATCTAAGCCAGCCCTGATAAAATGAAAATACACTGGGTAATGCTCAGTTAATGCAAGATAAATTATTACAGATACAAAATATTATTAATGATGGCTGACAATAAGAACCCTACATAAATTACAAAAACCTTACTAGGCCTAAGAATTAACCCTATGCTACACAGTACAAGGAAAAAAATGCAACAACAGTTATACTCAAATGACACACAGCTGCTAGATGGTTGGAGACTTCCTGAGCACTCACAATAAAAATAACTGTACAGGGGAGGACAGAGATGTGAGCAAAATGAGGAGTAGATCTAAGTGGTCATGATGCAGAGACTGAGCTCATTATATAGGGGCCAGCAGAGCTTGATACAACTTGTAAGAAGGACGCGCAAATGAAGCCATGGGGACAAAGAGTTGACAATCCTGCTCTGAACAACAGAAAGGACGACTTACTCTACTATAACGGTTGAAGGGGGGACTGAGGCAGAACACGCTCGTGATCAAACATGCAGCATACTGTGCGTTAAAAATACACAAAGGATGATGAAATCATAGGCTATGTAACACCTCCCCACAAAGAAAAAGAAATTTACAAAGGAAATTTCTTATTACTCTAAAATAATCTGTCTAAAGTCTAGATAAGCAATCGGCAATAACATTTTCTTTCCCCTTGACATGTTGTATGTGTAATGAATACTCCTGAAGAAGTAGACTCCATCTTGTCAATCTCTGATTTTTATCTTTAAACTTACTAAGGAATTTCAGTGGGTTATGATCGGTATAAATGACTATGGGGTCAAAACCAGAACACAAATATAATGAAAAATGCTGTAAACCCAAAATCAAGGCCAAAAGCTCTTTCTCAATAGTTGAATAGTTCTTTTGAGGTGGAGTGAACTTCTTACTGTAATAAGATACAGGGTGTTCAATACCCTGATCATCCTCTTGCAGCAAAACAGCCCCAGCTCCTGTATCACTTGCATCAACAGACATCTTAAAAGGCTTAGCAAAATTTGGAGTAGCGAGCACTGGCTGACTTAATAGGATAGCTTTAAGTTTGTTGAAAGAGGATTCACAGTTATCGGTCCAGACAAATTCAACTCCCTTTTTCAGTAGGTCTGTAAATGGTGATACAAGAATTGAAAAGTTAAGAACAAATCTCCTGTAATAACCTACCATTCCCAAAAATCTTTGTAGCTCTTTCCTACTTTTAGGTCTGGGAAGATCACTTATAACCTGAACCTTAGCTCCTGGTGGTGCAACATGTCCATCACCAATTACATACCCAAGGTACTGAACTTTAGCTTGACCAAACTCACACTTTGATAAATTAGCTACAAGATTAGCATGAACCAAACGCTCAAGAAATTTACTGACATGGCATAGGTGATCTTTCCAGTTGTCACTGAAGATTAATACATCATCAATATAAACAACACACCCTGCCAAACCCTCTGTTACAACATTCATGAGCTTCTGAAATGTGGCTGGTGCATTCTTCATACCATATGGCATTACAGAACATGCAAAAGTCTTTCCTAGTGTTACAAAACATGAGATCTCCCTAGCACGTTCAGTCATAGGTACTTGCCAGTATCCCTTTCACAAATCAAACTTACTTATGTACCTAGCCTTTCCGATCTTGTCTATGCAATCTTCCACGCGAGGGAGAGGGTAAGTGTCTGTTTTGGTTATCTGATTAACACATCTGTAGTCGATGCAAAGCCGCTGTGACCCACCTGGCTTAGGGACTAGAGTGACAGGAGAACTCCACTCGCTCTGACAGGGCTCAATCATCTTGTGGTCCAACAGGTAGCCAAGCTCCTTCTGGATGAGAGGAACTTTCACTGGGTTCACACGGTAAGGAGGCAATTTAATTGGCTTTGCGTCTCCAACATCGACATCATGCATCAACACAGTGGTTCTTCCTGGAGTGGCACGGAACACTTGCGGGTACTCCTGCAGTAATGCCGAAAACTCCTGCCTTTCCTCGGGAGGTAGATGAGAAAGCTTAGTCTGGAGATCATTCATGATATCAGGATTCTTCCCCAAACTATCACTCAGGCTCATACTGCATAGGAGAGCTTCACTTGCAGACTCGGGTGGAACAGCTACAGTGCAGACTGGATTATTTTTGTCCCGCCTGTGATATAACTTTAGCATGTTGATGTGACATAGTTGCTTGTTCTTTCTACGATCTGGTGTGGCGATGACATAGTTGACATCACTGAGTTTCTTCTCCACGAAATAAGGACCACTAAACTTGGCTTGAAGAGGTTGCCCATGCACCGGTAGCAGAATCAAAACCTGATCTCCTGGCTGAAAGTGGCGTAACCTGGACTTCTTATCATACCAAGTCTTCATCTTCTCCTGAGCAGCTCCTAAATTCTCTCTCGCCAGCTGTAAAGCAGTGGACAGCCGTTCTTTGAACTTAATCACATACTCCAGCAGGTTGACGTCATCTTCCTCCGACAGCCAGCATTCCTTGAGTAACTTAAGGGGTCCTCTTACTTCATGGCCAAACAGTAGTTCAAAAGGTGAGAAGCCCAGTGATTCATTTGGAGATTCTCTTGCAGCAAACACAACGAATGGAAGACCTTTATCCCAGTCTTTCTGATGTTCCAAACAGTATTCCTTGAGCATCGATTTGAGTGTTTGATGATATCTCTCCAACGCTCCTTGGGTCTGGGGATGGTAAGCTGAAGACGTGATCTGGATGATGCCCAACTCTTTCAGAGACTGCTTGAAAACGTTTGACATGAAATTACTTCCCTGGTCTGACTGTACCTCCTTGGGCAGACCAAACTTTGTGAAGAACCCTAGCATTTCCTTAACCACGTTCTTTGCTGAGATATTTCTAAGTGGAATGGCTTCAGGATAACGAGTAGCCATATCAATCAGGGTCAACACATAAGAAAATCCTGAAGAAGTCTTAGGAAGAGGGCCCACAATATCCACCAACACACGGGTGAATGGCGCCTCAAAAGGAGGAATGGGAACTAGAGGTGCAACCTTTTCGGTCTGATTACACTTCCCCACAACTTGACAGGTGTGACAAGACTTACAATACCAGGAAACATCCCTGAAGATACCTGGCCAGTAGAAGTGTTTCAAAATGCGTGCCACAGTCTTCCTCACTCCAAGGTGTCCTGCCAAACTGGAATCATGAGCCACTCTAATGATATCCTGCCTACAAACACGAGGGATGACAACTTGATGTACAACCTCCCACTCACAGTCAGCTGATGCTGTTGGGGGTCTCCACTTCCTCATAAGTACTCCTGACTTTATATAATAACAAGTAGAAGCACCAGCTGACTCTTCCTCACTGCAAGCAGAGTTAGCTAGACCTTTCAACTCAGGGTCAGCAACCTGCAACTCAACCAACTCTTGACGAGACAAATTATCAACACTACGGGGTACTGCCTCATCTGGTGAGTGGTCCAAATTAGCAAGGAAAGTGTCAGCTAGGATAACATCATCATCATCATTATCCTCTAAATCACCAGTAACTTTAGACTTAGCCCTAGTGACAGCACATGCAGGGAACACATCAGGGACACCACAATCCTGGGCCGCAGCCACTGGCTCACTAGACAACTGAGGAGCTGGACACACTTGACTTCCACCAATATCATTTCTAAGTAAGAAAGTTACACCTGACATTGGGAGTGTCTCAACCAACCTAACCATAACGGAACCATTAACAAAACCAGACTCTAAATTCACTCTGCACAGAGGGACAGAGAAGTAATTATTCCCTACACCTTGTAAGATTACAGTTTCATCAGAGGAATTAACATTAGAGCCTAGAACACTGGGCAGCATAAGGGATTGGCAAGCACCTGTATCACGATATATTTTAACTGATTTCCTGTCATTACTGTCCAGAGGACTGACAAAACCATCAGACAGGAAATTAGCACATGAACTCTTGAGAGTGTCACCCATGTTACTGCTCAAAAGAGGAGCTCCATCATGAGAATTTAAGTTACCCCTCAAAGCAGGTTCAGTTAATTCAGTTAAAGAATTCTGGGAACTCTCAAGAGTGGACACTAGACCAATTGACTGAATATTTAAAGACTCCTTTTTGTTCACATCACGCTGTCTCCTGAAACATTTCTCCGTAGTATGACCAAGCTTACTACAATAAGTACATTTACTTTTCTGAAATCTAGAGGTGAAGCTGGTATTTACTTCCTGAGAAATATCATCTTTATTCTCTTTCCTGTTACCTATACTCTGAGTAGAGGCAACGTACTTACTCTCAGCTTTCCTTTTTCCTCTAGAATATCTTTTGTGAGTGAGAACATATTCATCAGCTAAAACTGCAGCATCAGACAAATTGTCTATTCTTTTCTCATCAAGATATAGGCTTACATCTTTACTAATACACCTTTTGAAGTCCTCCAGCAAAATCATCTGCTTAAATTTGTCAAAATCAGAATCCACATTCTTAGAATTTAACCACTGCTCTAACAGATCTTCTTTGATTTTTGCATACTTAACATGGGATTGCTTATCTTGCTTATAAGTTGTCCTAAATTTTACTCTATAGGCTTCAGGAACAAGTTCATAGGCCTTAAGAATCAAGCTCTTAACGACATCATAATTATCAGATTGATCCTGAGGCAAAGATGCATAAGTTACTTGAGCTTTACCGGTGAGAACAGTTTGAAGGAGTACTGGCCAATACTTTTTGGGTCAATTAAAACCTGTAGCTACCCTCTCAAACAACTGAAAATACTTTGTTAAATCAGATTCATTAAAAGGAGGGACAAGTTTAACATTTTTAGCCACATCAAAATCATCAGAGCTAGATGATCCAGTTCCACCTTGTTTCATGCGATACTCATGGTCTGCCTGAATCCTGGCAATTTCAATTTGTGCCTGAGCCTGTATCTGTGCCTCCTGAATCCGAGCCTGAGATTCAGCCTCCTTAGCATTTGCTTGAAATTCAGTCTCCTGAATATGAGCCTGAGACTCCGCCTCCTTAGCCTGAGACTCAGCCTCCTTAGCACATGCTTGAAATTCAGCCTCCTTAACACGAGCCTCCTGCAGGGCTAGCTGTAACTTAGCTAATTCAATCTGCGTTTGCTCATTTGGAGGAGTTACATTAACCCCTTCTTTACCGACCCCTCCCCCCAGTGTAAACATTACGTTTACCCCCCATACCGACCTGATAGCTCCCCCTCCTGTAGTGTGAGGGGTAGTGTATATTTTTTGCCACGTTGAAACTATTCACTTTTTTATTTGTTTGTATACTGATGATCACATAAACCCAGCATGATGTTGGTAATAAAAAAATATTATAAAATAAATCATTACGGTATATAAGTGTACATATCTTATGCTAAAGTACTGTTACCCAAGTAACTACTGTACAAACTGACTTGAAAAAAATGTCCTGCACAGATTGATGGCTTATTTATTAACCTTGTAAGCTGAGCATGAAGTGTGTGGACACACGTGATGGTGATGGCGACCTTGACCCACTTGTTGCCGAGAGTGCAGCGTCACTAAGCTCGCTACTAATTTCCTCCTCCTCCTCACTCACATCAACTTCGCTATGATTTTCAGGATCACAGTCATCTACCGACACATCAGACACTGCTGCATCATCATCTGATACATCTAAATAAGTATCCTCATGAGGAATAAACTCGTCATTATTGGAATCTGCCAGAGACGCCATGAGAGAAAAATATCCTGTACACCCTCTCTCGTGGTCAAGTGCGTGGTAACTGACTCTCTCTCAGGCAGGCCAAGGTGTGTAAACTTTGCCGTATGTCAGCAGAAAATATAGTACGATATCTGTAGTAGAAATTATAAATAAAATAATGATTGGTCTAAAAGACGTTACATCACAGATGAGTGAGCAAGCCATTGGTGCCACCGTAACTCAGTCATGACGTATCTTATAATGTCAGAATTCGTCAGAACTTCGTCACAGTCTTTGTTGTCAAAACACAGAGCTGTTGCTAACCCGAGGTCCTCAGAAACAGCCTTACCGGGCTCCCCTGAGGCCCATAAGCTGCCATTCATTAGAGGGTGTACCAGTGTACAAAGGTAGCAGTTCCGGTGTCTCACGGGTGTTTACTGGTGATGTACGGGGGTACATCAAAACACATTTTCGGTAAAGAAGGGGTTAAACAAGCTTTTATTAATCATGCCAACAATTTGATCTTTAGAATGATGAGAGTGAACAGCAATTCCCAATTGTTGAGCAACAAGCTTAAGTTCATTCTTTCTTCTGTTTTCTACATCACACACTGTTTGCACATTTGACAAAAAATCTCTGGCTTCATCAAGCGTAGTAATAGTAGACATCATGAATAAATCACAGTCACAAAATATCAAGCAATATCCTTATGATAATATCCTGAATATCCTGGCGAGGTTGCCAAATCTATGTTACGGAACAGAGAAAACTGTCCCGTAAAGTTCCAGGTTCAAAACAAAAGAGTTAGGTAAAATTACAAGTTAAAGTTTAATGTTCAAACTAACAACAAAACATTCAGGACTCATAAGGATAATGTAATGGCAAAAACAGGTTAAATATATGGTTAACTGCAATAGCCTCTATTAACACGAAATTAGCATGAGTAAATTTATCTAAGTCAGCCCTGATAAAATGAAAATACACTGGGTAATGCTCAGTTAATGCAAGATAAATTATTACAGATACAAAATATTATTAATGATGGCTGACAATAAGAACCCTACATAAATTACAAAAACCTTACTAGGCCTAAGAATTAACCCTATGCTACACAGTACAAGGAAAAAAATGCAACAACAGTTATACTCAAATGACACACAGCTGCTAGATGGTTGGAGACTTCCTGAGCACTCACAATAATAATAACTGTACAGGGGAGAACAGAGATGTGAGCAAAATGAGTAGATCTAAGTGGCCATGATGCAGAGACTGAGCTCATTATATAGGGGCCAGCAGAGCTTGATACAACTTGTAAGAAGGACGCGCAAATGAAGCCATGGGGACAAAGAGTTGACAATCCTGCTCTGAACAACAGAAAGGACGACT
This sequence comes from Coenobita brevimanus, assembly GCF_032717465.1. Lineage (NCBI taxonomy): Eukaryota > Metazoa > Arthropoda > Malacostraca > Decapoda > Coenobitidae > Coenobita > Coenobita brevimanus. The sequence goes on from NC_136954.1 coordinate 12,070,241, forward strand.
TACTCTACTATAACGGTAGAAGGGGGGACTGAGGCAGAACACGCTCGTGATCAAACATGCAGCATACTGTGCGTTAAAATTACACAAAGGATGATGAAATCATAGGCTATGTAACAGTATGCTCACCATCTGCTGATACTAGTGGTCCTAGTGTTGGTGTTACTATTTTCTTATTTCTGATATACTGTAATTGAAAAATTCTTTGGGGTTTGATTTACTGGTGCTTCCAATATGCACTTCAAAGTTTTTCTTACTTTTCTTTATTAACTTTTTAGCATTACGACAAATGTTATGGTAAATTTCTTTATCCTCATTATTAGTGGCTTTGTTTATCTGATAAGTGAGCTTTTTTACTGAAAGACTTCTCTTAATATTGCTCTTCCACCATATTGGCTTATTATTTTTCACTGGTCTTCTATTATGCATCGGTAACTGCCTTATTAAGAATTTCTGCAAACTCTGTCCACACTGTGTGTATAATTGTACTGTCAATAATTGGTTCCCATTCACTGCTACATAAAGTTAGATTTAATTTGTGGAAATTGGCTTTCTTGTAGTATGGGATTTTCTATTAACTTCATTTTTGGTCTGTGTTACAGAAACTGAGGTTGAATGTAACTATGGGATAATCACTAGTGCTGAATTATTCTCCTACTCGAACATCATGAACCAAGTTTTCTGATGTCACCAGTATAAGATCTAGGGTATTTTCTCCATGAATGGGTTGCTCTACAAACTGATATATTGAGCTTTCAAGTAAGATGGTATACAAGTCTAACCCTGTGTGCGAAGATAAGGATCAGTCCATCTTGTTATTAGTAAGTTGAAATCTCCAACAATTAGAGTATTCTGGGTTCAACAGACTTCCGCTATTTGTTCGTATATCTTATTGTCAATTTCGCAAGACTGGGCTGGTGGACAATAAATTTATCCAAATGTCATCTGTGTGATTCATTTCTGAGCTGGATGTAGGTTACATCTATGTTGTCAATGGATGGTTTAGGGATTACAAATGAATGAAGGTTACTTTTAATATATAGCAGTACGCCACCTCCCATTCTCCTACTCCTCTCATTACTGAAAATACTGGAACCAGGAAGGTTATATATATATATATATATATATATATATATATATATATATATATAAGTGGTATATACATATAAATGGTAGGTGGGGGTGCCCATCATCCACCCACTTAATGTAGTGGTACTCTATTTTTAGGGTAGCTCTAAATTGAATGGCAAGCCAAATGATTTCCTGTAAACCAGGAAAGCATTTACAACCAACCAACATGTGTTCCCTACGTGATAAGTGGGTTGGCAGTGGGTTTGTGCCCCCCCCGCCCCCCGGAAAACAACTAACCAAAAATACAAGCAAGAAGCCTCAGACCAGGACTGACCAAAAGATGACGACTAAGGACCGAACTAAGGACATGGTACGGATAGCTGCAGGGAATGTAAGGGGTGCAAATGATGAGGTGAAAGAGAGATTGTCCAGGTGCTCAAGGGTGCGAAGTGGATGTATAAAGATTAACTGAAACTAAATAGGGAGGTGAGAGTGTGAAGAGAATGGGAGTAGGGATGGGAGGTATATGCGCAGGAGTAGGTGAGAATGAGAGGGCAAAAGAAGGAGTGTGTATTGTTGTAACAGACGAAAGGAGGATATAAAAGAAGTATGGATCAGGTTGGCTCAAAGGATTGTGTGGGTAAGAGACTGAAAGGACTACAAATGTGGAGGCGATTGTGAGCTTGTATGCACCAAGCGCTTAAGATCGATCAAATTGCAAAGTAGAGTGATAGAAGACTTCTGGACAAATGTGGAAGCGTGCATGGAAAAGTTTGAAAGGAATGAGAGAATGTTTTTGACTGCAACATACGAATGGAAAAAGTGGCAGGGAAATGTGAAGGTGGATGGAGTAGATGGTGAGTGGGGTGTTGCCTGCAGAGACGGATGGGAATGGCAGTGCCTTTAGTGGACATCTGTGCCCAGGAGGGTTGGTGATAGCCAACATCCTCTTCAGCACAAAATGATCACATAGGTATACGTGGCGAGTGATGAGAAGGGTGGGGTGGTGAACTGAATGAAACTGGAAGGGCAATGACTGATTATGTGTGTGTATGGATGACAGGATGAGAGGGTAGGCCTATGTAATGGATGCAAGAGTATATTGAGGTTGGGGGAGTGGACTTTCCAACCACCACTTGATTGTGGTCAGGATCAAGGACCAAATGCTGAAATGGAGAGAAATAGAAGAAGGGAAGGACAGGAGGAAGTAGTGCATACAAGGAGGGTGCAAAGGTTACAAAACGATGGAAACACCTGAGAATATAAAAAGTGAAATGGAGGAGCGATTGGGTAAATATGGATTGGAACAGATGGGGGACGTGGAAGGTGTATGCAAGATAATCACAGAGAGAAATCTGTGCAGAGTGAGGTGGTGTGTGGGGTGAAGAGAGAGACAGAAAGGGGTGCAGGGGAACAGCATGGTTGGAATGAAGAGGAGAGAGAGAGGCAGAGGCACAAAAGAAGAAAGCATATAGTGAGTGGATGAGGAAATGGGTGTGGAGGGAAGTTGAGAGACAGAGAGAGAGGGTTATATGTAGAGGGAAGGAAGAGAGGTGAAAAGATGCTAGTAAGAGAGAGTAGGAAGAGAATGGATGAGGAATTTGGGAAGGAACTTGAGGGTAAAGTGGAAGTAACGTGAAGAGGAAGAAACGTTCTGGAAAGAGGTAAAGAGAGAGTTAGACAGGGTGCCAAAAAAATTTGTTGCGAAAGTGAAAGATAAAAAATAGATTACTAGTGGAGAAAGGAGAGAAAGTGCAGGCAGATGGAATGAACACTTTAAATAATTGTTGAACTTATAGAGAATGAAAGTAATGCAAGTGTAAGTGGCTAGGGAATGGCTGGGAGACGAAGGGATGTGAGAGAGGAGACAAAAGAAATCAGTAGGATGGAAGTCGTGGAAGCAATGAAGAAAGTTAAAATGGGGAAAGCCCCAGGAATCGATGGAGTGTGTGTGGTGGAAATGCTGAAGCATGGGGGAGAGATTGCAGAATGGATGCGGAAGATGCGCAGATTGGCCTGGGAGGAGGTTAGAGTCCCCAGAGGACTGGAACTCAGGTATAATTACTCCCCTGTACAAAGGAAAAGAGGAATAAGAAGTATGTGGTAATCATTAAGGGCATTTGTTTTTTCTTAGTGTAACAGGATAAGTATATGGTAGGATACTTATTGACAAAGTTAGGGGAAACTTAACAGAGGGAATTAGTTGGAGAATGATACAGGGAGGTTTTAGGGAAGGGAAGAGGTTGTGTAGATTGATTTTCATTCTTAGATCTTTACTGGAGAAGCTTTAAGAGAAGGGAAAGTTGTACCTGAGGCCTTCATGGATTTGGAGAAAGCATATGACAGGGTGGACAGACAAGGATTGTAGGAAATTATTAAAAGATATATGGAGTAGATGGGAGAGTTGTTGAATGCCGTGAAGAGTATGTATGCAGATGCTAAGGCTGCAGTGCATGTGGATGGTGAACTGGAGTGGAATTTCTCTATTTGAAGGTTGGATTGAAATAGGGATGTGTTATGTTTCCATGGTTTGTTCCAGTCTGCATATGGATGGAAAGTTACAAAAGATACAAGGTAGGGCAGTGAGATGTTGGAGCAGCCCTAGTGAGAGTGGGCAATGTTTGGAAACTCCCTGTACTGTTGTTTGTGGAGAAGTGATACTGTGTTGTTAAGTGACGATGAAGGGGGATCTGCAAGGTTTGATGGATGAGCCTGGGAGAGTGTGTAGCAGAAACGGAATCTAAAGGTGAATGTAGCGAAGAGTAAAATTATGGTCTTCGAGAGAAGTGAAGTCAGTGAATATACAGTGAGGCTGGATGAGGTGGAAATGGAAAAGAGCTTGTAGAGCATTTAGAGTACTTGGGAAGTGTGGATGAGTAAGGGATGGAAGTTTGGAGGGTGAAGTGCCTGAAAGGGTACAACTTAAGGAAGAAAGAGTTTGCTGGTTCCTTAAGAAAGCAAGTGATAAGAAACAGGGAAGTGAACATGGAAGTGAAAAAGTTATTACATGAGGAGTATTGTTATCCCAACTTCTAACGTAGCCAGGAAGTGCCTGGCTCGAAGACCTTGTTAGAGGGGACAGAAGTCAAGAAATGAGAGCAGCGGAAATGAGTGGCTTGAAAAGGAGCATGTGGAGTCACTATGGAGAGAGAGACTGACAAATGAGGAAGTGAAGGAGCGTTATGATGTGGATGTGGATGTGACAGGAAGCGTTAGGAGAAACACACTGAGGTAGTTTGGCCATGTGGAGAGGACGGAGAGCGAGAGACTGACGAGGAGAGTGTATGTGAGTGAGGATGGAGGGAGGAGAGGGAGAGGGATGCCAAGGATGAGATGGAGGGATGGAATGGATAGGTATATGAAGAGAGGGGGTGTAATGGCTGGAGCTGGGCGGTGAAATGGCGGGGGACAGTGCGGACATGGAGGCGATTTGTTTGCTTGGCCATCCCCTTACGGGATTAAGGCGTCTGGCAATAGATAGGTTATAAAGTGTGCTAAGCACAAAATCTCTTTCTTGAGTACCGGTATCTATCCAAGATTCAGTAATGGCAATAATGTAGTCATCAATAAATATTTGGGCCTCTAAATCTGGAAGAGAAGAGTTCTTGGCACTGAAAGAGGTTGATAGAAGGGAAACGTGAACATAGCAGGGGATATAATAAGAAAAACACACACTATATATATATATATATATATATATATATATATATATATATATACATACATAATCTCAGCCGTTTGTGTGTCCACTGCAGGACCGGCTTATCCCGACCGAGAATGGGGATGATACAGCCAATGTATCTCTACCAAGTGGCTTAAGTTGTCTAGTAGAGATTGTATGTAGGTGAGAAGGTGCATGTAAGTGTAACTGTACTGTAGTGTTGGCGTGGCTTTGGATGTTCAACAACAGCACTCCTTGTGTCCGCCAGTGTAGTACGGCGTGGCCAGGTGAACTGCCTCCCAAAGTTTATTATCCCTGAGCGGGGCGCCGAACTCCTGGTTCACCCGTGTACGAAACGCAACACACTCTACCACTGTACCACAGAGGCTCCCCCCAAATATATATATATATATATATATATATATATATATATATATATATATATATATATCTATATACCTAGGGCTGCTTCCCCCAAGGGAGAAAGGAGAGTAGCCGAGACAGGACGACTCACTCTCCATTTACTCATCCATTCAAACACATTCATTCGCATCTTAGCTCCAAAGGGGAGAACGGACAGATCCTCACCATATCACCACCGCACAAGGGTCGTAACTGCGCAATGCAATCAGTGACATCCGCAGCAGGGCCCGACAGCAGAACTGGTTTACCCCTGCCACATCATAACAGATCCATCCCCTTACCCGCACCTGACCTTGACTAGCTGATCAGACCAAATGCGGGAGAATATCCCCCTCAGAGGCTGCGTCCATCACTTATTCATTCACAATTTCTCTCCATTTATTTCTGTCACGCACAGCCACTCTTCCTTGATCAACAGACATCCCTCTGCGCATCCAGCGCTCTCTTCACCACTGTCCATCCATCCTATTCGTGGTCTTCCTCTCAGCCTATACACCTCTCACATCAGATCTAGTTATCTTTTTCACCCAAACGCTCCATTATCCATTCTCTCCATATGCCCAAACCATTTGCAACACCCTCTCTGCTCAACTCTATATATATATATATATATATATATATATATATATATATATATATATATGAATCTCAAAGACATTAATTAGAGAGCAACTCTTGTGCATCCTATTAATCCTTCTATGACTGAAATCACCCATTTTGATTGATTTCAAACATTAGAGGTAGAAAAATTTTGAATGGATACTACTACTACTTCAACAACTACTACTACGACTAATAATAATAATTTACCACTACTACTATTACTGGCAAACGGGTTGGGTGGGGTGCTAACCTGCTTATTCTTCCTGCCACATTCCGAGGTTCTCGAACCACCACTTGTTTTTTAGTCTGAGTAGGTCTCCACTCTCCTTCAGGCTCAGTATTGCCAAATTGAGAGTTTTCCCTGTGGACAGCAGGTAAAGTGGATGATGATTAGAACATGTATAGAAAGAGTGTGGAAGAGAATGAAAAGAAGACAAGGAGAGAAGTGATATGGGGAGGGGATGGAGAAACTTGGGTAATTAGTAGAGAGAGAGAGAGAGAGAGAGAGAGAGAGAGAGAGAGGGGTTGGGTGGGGGAGAGGATTGGTATATGCGTGCACGACATAAAAAAAAAAAAAAAAAAAAAAGGGCTACACCATAAAAATTATACTGCAAAAGGGGCGGATATCTCTCCGCCAATGTTAAAGTGCTTTATTTACAACTCATCTTCATCCCAGTGCAACAGCTCTGTTACATACTTCGGCTCTGAAATACTTGGAAATGTGACTAAGTTTGGTTTCATTCGGCTGTGAGCAAACAATATCCAGTGGTTTTCCCCTTATCCCAGCCCTTATTTCACGCACGTCATAATAAGTTCAGCGTCCCAGTGATGGCTTGCACATGTGTTCTGTGCATTGGTGATATGGGGTCTAAAACATTTCCTTATGGGGGTTTAGGTAGGTCTCTCGCCTTAATTGTACGTCTGTGTATCCGGGTCCAGATTATGTAACCCATAGTTTCATACTGTTAAAGGGGAAGTGTTCATTTTATCTTCATACCCTCCAAACGGCTTCATCCAGTCTAGGAGAGATTCTTTTTTGAGCAAGGAGGAAGTGTCGAGACATATTCCCCGTTAACCCTTTCTGTACCAGAGATATTCCCCATGCAAGACAAAATTATGTCCCTGAACGGGTCCAACTTCAATTTCTAGCTGTGATATTTTCTGGTACTTACTTAAGCGGTGAGTGTGGTGGAGTGGCCACGCCGTGCCCATTGGAGTTTAGGTGTTGTCCAATCTTCACGGTGTCGCAGGGAAGTTGTTCATTGATGTAGTCGTTCTTAACCAACTCTCCAGCAGAAAGGCGTACTTGCTCGCTTCGACGTTCGTACCCGCTCGATGCCTCTCCTCGTACGTGGACGTGAACACATGCTTACGGGACGACATGAACTCCCACATTCGACTGTACACACTTACCTTGGATCGCTGAAAAAGGGTGAAAAAAATAAAAATAAACTAGTGAAGACAACAATATAACACCGATAACAACACAAACCTCAAGAAAAGAACAAAAAGGTCATAACAGTAAGAAGGAATAAAATAGTTTGGTGACAGCAAGAACAATGACTGAAAGAGCATTCATGATCGCCGTTGAGGTAAAAATGTACAAGTGATAGGTACAATACAATATGCTGATCCCCCTCACAGTGCGTGGAGGTGAACAGATTCTTACGGGATGACAATAATCTTGGAACGCTGAAAAAAAAAATAAATAAATAATAAATAAATAAATGGGCTGGCGGTAGGGGGGATGCATAACCAAGAGGTGTAAATCATAATCGAAGTAGAGGAAATGAAAACTGGGGAAGTACAGGAGAACAGAAACAGAGAAACCCTAGAAAAAATTAAGGGGGGAAGAAAGAGAGAGAGAGAGAGAGAGAGAGAGAGAGAGAGAGAGAGAGAGAATGAAATGAGGGAAGCTGAAATGGAAGGACACAAATAATGACAAATGGGAAGTGGAGGAGATGCCATCTTTAACAACCTTATTTTAATACGAATGCAAATATAAAATGTTTGTTTTTTTATGTGGCCTATACTTAAATGACAAATGAGCTGTAATGAAAACATATTAAAAAACTGCTCATTGTCGTTGTCTACGCCATCATCATCATGATCATCACCAGCCATCACCACCACCACCACCATAGCTTCATCTAATCGAGTTTCTGTCACACAAATCTGACCCCCAAAATGCTGCTGGGACCTCTTTTTCCCGCTTCAGACCGGTACAATTTCATTTACGTTAAGAAAGACCTAGTACTAACGAGGTTAATGAAGGCTATGTTTAACCTTTACCAGTCTGATGTAAAAAAAAATAAAAAAATAATAAAAATCCGGTGGCAGCAAAGAAAAAGGGGAAAAGACATAGATAGTTAACCAACACAGATTTTTGTCTTGTTGCTGCTTACTTCACATAACTCAGTGGCAGAATTAGACAATACTGTGACCCTTCATCCTTCCCACAGCACTTCATGACTACTATCATATTCTAGTGATATTCTATTGTTAAAAACTCAGTATTGAAGATGGAGAGATGGCAATTTTAGGCCAAAGTTAGAGAAAAGAGAGTAAAAAACATCCCATGAATCTTATGACGTGTTGTTCATTGAATTTTCTGTAGGATAGTTCAATGGACACAAGAAACAGTTACGACACCGAACAAGAGAACACATCAACTTATTACCAGAGTGGGTGATATTATGAACATTAATTTTTAGCTTAACTTTAATTACAATAACCTGAATACGCCTAGATGCAAAACCTAAACCTAACAAATGAACACAATGAACACAGTGTAAGCTCAAATGTAACACTCGATGATCAATACAGCATGCTGAAACTCTGTCTTAGTACTATATCCAATGTAACAGTGCTTTCATGTAAGACTGCACTCCTGCTTCTCTAGTAATTTACCAGTAGCATATCTGAGCACACCACACACTTTTACCGTATGTATCTTATTCATCACTATTTCGTTAACTGTTCACCAAATAAACCATGAGTGAAATGCTAGAAGCACAAACAACGAGTAGCCCAATTAATAACTGGCTGTTTTAACTCCCTAATGATTCATGCCCGTCTGTACTATCGCTGTAGCCCCTTTACTCCACACTGCCGAACTGCCTCGTGCACTCGTCCCCTTCAAGCACTGAGCCGTCATTAATATACTGCATAAACCATAATGTCATCTCCACATATAAACTAGGGAAAGTATAATGAATTCCACCAATCACAATTATGTATCAATTTATATATTGAACGAAGAATATATCCTAGTACACAACAATGTACCCAAGAACGCACTGGATTACGCATAAAACCATATAATCATGATTCTTTAAACTGGTATAATCATATAACATTGAATAAATAAAAATGAATCACCAAGTACTTTATCCATCTATCTATCTTTTTCCAGACGCCTCAATTCCGTACGGGGTGTCATCAAACAAATCGCCTCCTCGTCTTGTCCCCTGCCTGTATTTTACTGCCCTGCTCCCAACTCACACCCCCTCTCTCATTTACGTCTCCACTACATCGCTCCATCTCATCCTCGGCGTCCCCCTCACTCTACCCCCTCCACATCACACATACACTCTCCTTGTCAGTCTCTCACTCTCCATCCTCTCCACATGGCCAAACCACCTCAGTGTGTTCCTCCTAACGCTTCCTACTCACATCCACATCCACACCACAACACTCCTTTATATCCTCATTTATCAGCCTGTCTCTCCATGTGACTCCACAGGCTCCTCTTAAATATCTCATTTCCACTCACTCTCACCCTTGACTTGTGTCCTTCCAACAACGTCCAAGCCTCACTTCCATACATTAGCGTTAGTATCCACAACAGTCATGTAGTAACTTTTCCACTTCCATGCTCACTTCTGTGTTTCTTATCGCTGCTTCCAAGGAACCAGCAACCTTTTTTCCTTGTTGTGCCACTTTCAAGCACTTTACCTTCCAAACCTCCAATCCTTACTCATCACACTACCGAAGTGCCAGCTTAAACGTACTCACATTTTCCAATTCCTCACCATCCAACCTCGCTGTACATTCACACAGCTTCACTTCTCTCAATGACCATCACTTTACTCTTCCCTACATTCACCTTTAGATTTCGTTTCTTACACACTCTCCCGAACTCATCCGCCAAGCCTTGCAGCTCCCCTTCGTCTTCACTCCAACAACACAGTGTCATCTGCAAACAACAGTACAGGGAGTTTCCAAACATTACCCTCTCTCACCAAGGGCCACTCCAACATCCACTGTTCTACCTTGTCCCTCTTTTATTACCCCATCCATGTACAGATTGAACAACCATGGGGACATGACACATCCCTGTTTCAACTCAACCTTCAAAAAGAGAAAAAAATTCACTCAGTTCACCATCCACATGCACACTGCAGCCTTAGCACCATCATACACATACTCTTCACAGCATTCAGCAACTTCCCATCTACTCCATATATTCTTAATACTTTCCACAATCCTTATCTATTCACCCTGTCATATGCTTTCTCCAAATCCATGAAAGCCGCATATAACTTCTTTCCCGTCTCTAGAAAGTTTTCCACTAAAGATCTAAGAATGAATATCTGATCCACAGAACCTCTTCCCTTGTGTACTATATATATATATATATATATATATATATATATATATATATATATATATATATATATATATATATATATATATATAAGGGTGGTCATTTCTGGACTATTTTGTTTACTGGCAGTGTATATTGTGAGGTTTAAGATGTAAACTCTTGAGACACCAAATTTTAGCCGAATTGGATGATATTTACTGGTACTGCATCTTACCCAAAGTTTGAGCCTAATATGCAAATTTATTGTTGTGATAATCTTATTTATTATATTAAAAAAAAAAATGTTGCTTTATTTCACCTGGAAGCTACATTCCTAGTAATCACATGTGTTGTTTCTTTTTTCAGAGATTTGCCTTTTGAGGTTGTGTGGCACTTATTTACTATGACTGAAGTGGAAGTGTCAACGCCAGTGATGAAAAGCAGAAGCAAAACCAAGATTTGGCTTGTTGGCCAACCAGCTGAAAGACTACGTGGAAGTAAATTACCTTCTTGTGGAGAAGTGTTAGCAGGACTTTTTACATGATGCGAACAGGGACACGAACTACAGGGATTCAGCACGTGTTCTGTCTGAGGAACTAGGGGATTCTGGGAGACAGCTCGCATTCCTGCATCTGAGCCACGGGTGTATCCCCAAAATCAAATTTCTCTATAAGAAGAATGGAGAAAGTTGGAGAGCAGTAAGAGCCGGAATAAAGAAAAGAGAGGAGAAGAGGAAGAAATTCCAAGAAGAGATGAAAGATCCATTTGACACTGCACACACAAATGCCTTTGACCTCATCAAAAATTGTGAGGATAAGGAGTTTTCTGTGGCTCAGAGGAAGAAGGGGAGGTGAGGCTCAATGCCGGGTATGCAGGTTTATAAAACATACAACAAAGAAGCACACATTTACAGTAAGCACTTACCATAGTGCAAATACCTCCTGAATACACCAAATCCTATATACCGGTAATGCCTATGCAGCAAAGAAAGCAAACTGTGTTCACCATACATGAACACACACCAAAAACCAATAAACCAGGGATGCCTATTAAGCATATACAGTATATAAATAAGAACTAAACTCCGCATGTCTTACACTCACAGCCACGGGTAGTATTACTCTGGGTTATGTTATTCCGGGTTAATGGCCAATAACCATACGTTAAGAGTGGATAACACTGCTGCAATCTTTTTTGGGAATCGACAAAA
>NC_136954.1:12081893-12096893 GCF_032717465.1 Coenobita brevimanus
CTTCATCAACTCATACGTGAGATTGTCTCCACGAATTCTGTGAAGAATATCGAGGGCAAGGCCCTCAAACAGGCTAAGAAACTGAAGCCGCTTAGCTACATCATCCAGCTGGTAAAGTTGAGCCATGTCTTCAAAACGAGCTATGTATGGCTCGATTCGTTCGCCTTCCTTGTATGGGGAAAGCTTGATGTATGGGGTCGCCATAATATTGCAGGGATAGTGCTCGTGGAGCTTGGGCCAGCTGCACCAGATGTGTCTGAAGCCAATGAATCTCGCTTGAGCTTCAGCATTTCAATTTCATGTTTTTTGCGTGCTTCTCGCTCGGCACATTCATGTTCTCGTTGTTCTCGCTCATGTTCTAACTCGAGTTCGTGCTGTTTTCGCTCATGTTCTAACTCGAGTTCGCATTGTTTCCGCTCGTGTTCGCGCTGTTCTCGCTCATGTTCGCACTGTTCTTACTCGTATTCGTGCTCCTTTTCGCGTTCCTCACGCTGAATTCGACGCTCTTCACGATCATTATTCTTGTGTTGCTGTTCATAATTAACCCATGGCGTCCTGTCGACGTACTTCCACATCCTCACGTTATGTCACAGCTAATCCCGTCGACGTACTTCAACGTCCTGCAATTGCAAGGTTCATAATTTCCACAATTTTCAAAATTCGCGCGAGATTTTCGATTCGCCCACGTACCCAAGCCTCCCCTACCTGCCGCCAGGTGGGCATCGTCCTAGACCCCGCGTGACCCGCGCTCGCCCTTGTCTCAGTCACTCACCTGCTAGCAGTGACCCAGGTCAGACATGGCGCGGAAAGGTCTCTCAGACGAGGAAATCGCATCCGTCCTGGAAGCCTTCACTGGAGACAGTGATTCTCCACTCGACGATGATGTGGTAAATCGCGATTACGTCCAGCCAGAGGAAGAAATAAGTAGCAGTGATGAGGAGGTCCCTTCGCCCCGAAAAACGCGGTATGTGACATACCGTAAGGCAAGGGAAGGCCAGCCTGCTCCCCAGCCATGTGCACAGCTATCTCTCCATCCCGAATCTGATGAGGACGAGGATGAGGACAATGAGGATGACAGAGGCTTAGGACGTGATATCGCCGCGTGGTTGGGAAAAGAGAAAATATCACCACGAGGATCAGAAGGTGGGGCGAGACGACATATAAGGTACAGTGAAAGTACTTTGTCTGGGGAAGTGGCAAGTGGTGTGGTGGGATTGCTGTGAGAAAGGGAAAGTGTTGTGGCGGCAGCGCGGGGTGAAAGTGAGAGTGGTGTGGGGGTAGTGCAGGGTGAAGGGGCAAGTGGTGTGAGGGAGGCAGCACGAGCACGTGGTGCTCGTAGGCCTAGGGGAGAGGAGGTGGAGTCATTCCCCAGCACTTCTTTCGCCCCTGAATATTCCCAAACTTCCTCCCCACAGCCCCAGGATGTGGGGAAAGGAAAGAAAGGGAAGGGAAAGGGTAAAGGAAAAGGGAGAGGGAAGAGAAGTGCGAGTGATGAGAGGCGCCGCTCTCCACCTCCCCAACCAACCCCACCACCCACACCACCCCACCCAGACCAAGGGGACGATGGTGACGTGGCTGGAGACGGTGGTGTCACGTGGAACTGGGAAGATGGGAGTAATTTTACTCCCATCATTCACCCTTTCACTGAGGAGTGGCGGTCAGGTTGCACGGCTCCAGGTGTAAATGCAGGTTCGTCACGGGTGGATTTTTTCAACTTGTTCTTTGGTGAGGCGTTTGTGGGGCGCATAGTTGAACAAACTAATATTTTTTCACAATCACAGCGCCGTGAAAGTGAACGTTTGGGAACCACGAGCAGGCATTCCCAACAGTATGACTATCCCATGACAATTTCAGAGATGTTCCTATTTTTGGCCCTGGTTATCTTGATGGGTGTGGTAAGGAAAAACCAAATTCCTGCCTACTGGACAACTGACCCAATCATCCTCACACCTTTCTTTGGAAAGGTGATGAGTCATAACCGATTTCAGTATATTCTCGACCGCCTCCACTTTTTTGATGCAGAAGATCCAGCCAATGCAAATAACACCGATAAAATGAGGAGAATTAGGCTGGTATTTGATCATTTACGGCAAATGTTCCGCTCCTCATTTTATCCATACAGAGACCTCGTCATAGACGAGAGTCTTGTGTTGTGGAGAGGCAATATTTCCTTTAGGCAGTACATACCCAGCAAGAGACACCGTTTCGGGTTCAAGATCTTTGTTATGTGTGACTGTAAGACTGGTTATGTGCAAGACATAGTCTTGTACACGGGCGCACAGACAGATATAACAGAAGATCGGAGTATAGGACTCTCTGGGGCCGTGGTGAAGACAATGATAGAAGAGTACCTTCATCGTGGTCATGTGTTGTACCTGGACAACTGGTACACTAGCCCTCTTCTCGCTAGGTTCCTCCACCAACACGACACCGGAGTCTGTGGTACAGTCAAGAGAAACCGTCGCCATATGGTCAAGATAGGGAGGAAACTTGACAAGAACGAGGTAGTTTTCTTCCAGGCCAATAACATCCTTGCAACCCTGTGGAACCACAACAGAGAAGTTTGCCTCCTATCAACTGTTCACAGCCCCCTGATGCACCGCACAGACTCCGTGGATCACCGTAGCGAGAGGAGGCGCAAAGTATGGAAACCCGAGTCTGTACTTGCCTATAATCTGAACATGAGGCAAGTTGATCAGTCAGACTCGATGATTTCAAGTGTTGACTATGCCAGGACCATGATGAAGTGGTACAAGAAACTCTTTTTTTCCACTTGCTCGACATCACGGTCCTGAACGCCCAGTACCTGCACGCAATGACCACCGGAGTATCCGAGACCTTTGAGGGGTTTGTGAGGGAGCTGGCACGTGAAATAATCGCCAAGCATGCCCAGGACAGACCCACACACTGCACCCACACCCCCATGGCTGCTCAGACTCCCCTACGTCTTGCAGGACGCCACTATCCCAGCGCAATCCCTTCCGACCCAAACCGTCGTAAACCCCAGCGTCGCTGCCATGTATGTAAGCACTCAACAGTCAGACCATCCACTCAGAGAAAAGACACAAGATACGAGTGTGTCGAGTGCAATGTTGTGTTGTGCCTTCAGCCTTGTTTCAAGGAGTATCATAATTTCCTACACTACTGAAACTGTGTGGGAAGGCGAAATGACGCTCATTATAATGGTAAGGCCAGTCAGTAGGTGCTAAGTCAAATATAAAGTTGAAATGGGTGTTATTTTTTCAGAAAAGTAATGTATAAGTTGAGAATTAGTGTAAGTGGAAAGAATTGATATCAAAACTACATCCACTGTGTAAATCTGGTCAGTAAATATGTGATAGCAAGGAAATAAAGTGGAAACGGGTGTAATGTTAGCATGAATAAAACGTATAAGTTGAACAATAGTGTAAGTTGTAATAATTGATGTCACGAGTACACCCACATTCTGGTCAGTATGTGATAGGAATTATATACAGTGGAATTTGTTGTAATGTTAGTAGTAAGGTATTTTATAAGTTGAATACTAGTGTAAGATTAAACAAATGATATCGCGATAACACTCACTGTGTAAGTACGCGCAAATATGACGCTCAGTTCCATCGTAAGTTCAGAAATTATGTGATATCAATTATATCAAGTGTAAACATGTGCGATGTTAGTGGAGAATTATTATATAAGTACAAAAATAGGTTGTAAGTTGAAATAGTTGTCATAGCGATTTCACCGTGTGTGTTATTATGCGCTATTATTACGCTATATATTTACGTAAGGCCTGAAATAATCTCAAAACAGTTCTATAGAGTTGAAAAGTGTATAATAATATTAGAAAAGTATTATGTAAGTAGAAAAAACACAATACGAGTTGAAACAACAGTCACAGCGAGTTCACTCACTACGTAAATAAGGGCTAACATTATGCTAAATGTTATCAAAAGGCCTGTGAATACGTAAAAACAGTTCAATAAAATGTAAAATGGTATAATGTTATTGTAGAAGTATTATGTAAGTAAAAAAAATTATATGTATCATGATTTTAGAATGTTAGCGATTCATCGTGACCAAGTTGGCCGATTTTGCTCATTTCGCACGATGGTACAATGCTTATTTCTGCTCTATTTTTGTACAAAATCCAATATACTCTTTTATCACATGTTTTTATGTTTGTAATAAATACATTTCTACTTACTTTCATTGGTTTCCCAGACTTATAATACCATAGAAAACGTTAGAGGCTCAGACCGCCTACGGAGAACACAGGGCCAGGTGGGACCAAGGCATACCTGGTTAAGGTAATTAGGGACCCCGAGGACCAATTTCTTTGCCACTGACCATTGTATCTGACCAAAAGCGAAAGTTTAAGCAAAAAAAAATAAAGGGTCGAAAAATGGTCGGGATTGGGGGGTACCAGTGGTCGAAAAGTGGTCGGGACGGGGCGGGTTAAACCGAGAGAGGACAAAGTCCTTAATTTTCTTGGGATCCGTAAGCCCCATCTCTTTGGCTTCCTGTACATAGATGCTGGTAGACATGATGCTAACTCAATCTAAGTAAACTAGTGACTCAGTACTGACTGCAATTTTTGCAAAGAAAGATGTCAATAATCGAGAATAAAGAATATAGGCACAGGTTAGTGGTGACCAGTTTTATCTAATTAAACTGGTAAAGAAAAAAGAAAAAAATAAACAAACTGACTGTCAACTATTACGTAAATTAATAGAACTGAATCAATAATCACCAGTAAGGTAGTGCCTATAGATTTTAATGATAAATACCTAAGTATGAACGAGTGAGTATTATCTCGTGAATAACTTTAGAGCTAGGAGTTAATATCCTGGAATGAGGTCGCCAATTGTCATGGGGTTTTTAAAGTATGCAATATTTAAAGATTAATCATTCAATGATACTGAAAACAGGACAATGAATTGTCTTGTGAAAATCAAGCAATGATTACTTTATGCCATCTCTAAGAACGAGAATTTATAAACTTTCTCAACAGTACACAGCAGAGACTAATTCCTCACAATTGCAGTTTGTTAATACTGTTAGCCTCTGGAGAAAGTGACTTCACCCCTGACAATCAATAACTAATGCTATTAATGATAACAGGTCCTTGCTGATGCATTAACTCCTGGTTGGCACAACGGATTTTAAGCTTAATACAAAAGGACTGGCCTAAGTATCAGTTATGAATAGCAAAGCATTTGTGCAAACTAGGAGCTATAAGTGAAATAAGTTTAATATGGAAAATAAAAAACGAGTTTACATTACATTAAGCTCAAGAAAAAGAACTGTTAAATTTATTGATTACAAAGAAATAAATTTATGTTACATTTCAAAATGAATTCAATATAAGGAGATCGCACTCACTCGCTCACTCAAAAGCTAACTCTTAAACCTAGGAAAAAAACGAAAAGAAAATACTGGTCAGAAAAGTGGACAAAGCGGATGACTGGGCATCGTTACTGGAAGGACACTGCACACGCTAAGTCTCTTGCCAATCACGCTAGGTGGAAATACGGCGGCGGTGGGAACTAGGCGTCGTTGAGGAAGGACACTGCCACACACACTACCTGCTTCCGCGACGTACAAATTTTGACTGACTTCAAATCGTGAGAAAGAGGCCAGTGTCGTGGCCGCATTGCTAACAGCTAGAATGAGCGAAACACGCCCATAATAAATCGCTCAGCAGAAGTGCTAATGTCTCGCACAATGACGATCATTTATGACACCGTGAAAATTGTTCTGAAAACACTCCCGACCAGGTGAATATGCAGCAGTTAAACTGAGTGATGAATACTGGGATTCTACTAGAATTCGCGGTTTCCCACCAAAGTTGATGTCACAAGTTTATTCAATACAAATCGCGTCGACTTGTAACATAGGGCATGGTAGGGCTGGGCAGCAACTAAGGCTGGCGGGGCAAGGCAGAACTAAGCAGCTGCTGGGCTGACCTGGGCAGGGCGAGGCAGGGTTTGGTGGCTTCTAGGCTAGGCTGGGCAGGGCAGGGCAGAGCAGGGCTGTGAGGCAACTGGGCTGCCTGGGACAGGGCATGGCTGGGAGGCTGCTGGGCTGACCTCGGCAAGGCAGAGCTTGGTGGCTTCTGGGTTGGGCAAGTCAGGGCTGGGTGGCTGCTGGACTAGGATGCTGCTGGGCTGCAATGGACTGAGCAGGCAGGGCAGGGCAGGGCAGAGGTGGGCAGGGCTTGGCAGATCTGGACAGAGAAGGGCATGGCAGGGCTGGACAGGGCAATGTTGGGAAAGGCAGGGCTGAACGGCTTCAAAGCTGGACAGAGTAGGGCTGGGCAGCTGCTGGGCTGGGCTGGAAGGCTGCTGGGTTGGGTGGTTGCTGGGCTAGGCAGCTGCTGAGCTGGGCGGTTGCTGGGCTGGGAGGTTGCTGGGCTGGGCAGTTGCTGGGCTGGGCAGCTGCTGGGCTGTGCGGCTGCTGGGCTGTGCTAGGCTGGGCTGGCCTGGGCTGGGCAGGGCAGGACAAAACGGGGGCCAGGCAAGGCCGGCAGGACTGGCCTGGGCTGGGCAGGGCAGGACAAAACGGGGGCCAGGCAAGGCCGGCAGGACTGGCTAGGGCAGTGGAAGGCAGGGTTAGGTTGGGATGGACTGGGTTGGGCTGGGCTGGGCAAGGCAGAGCAGGGCAAGGCAGAGCAGGGCAGGGCAGGGCAGGGCAGGATAACAACTGGGTCACGCTGGGCAAGGAAGGACTGGGCGGCTACTTATTTGACCTGGGCAGGGCAGGATTGGGCGGCTGCTGGGCTGGGCAGGACATACCTGGGTGACTGTTGAGCTAGGCGGCTGCTGGACTGTGCTAGGCTGGACTTGGCTAGGCTAGGCAGGCAGGTCAGGACAGGGCAGAGCTGAGCAAGACAAAGACAGAACTGGGCTATGCTCGGCAGTGCAGGGCTGGGAGGCTTCAGAGGTGGGAAGGGTAGGGCTGGCCGGCTGCTGGGCTGGGCTAGGCTGGGAGGTGACTGGGCTGGGCAGCTGCTGGGCTGTGCAGCTGCTAAGCTGTGCATGGCAGGGCTGGGCAGGGCAGGGCAGGGCAAGGCAGGGCAGGGCAAGGCAGTGCAGGGCAAGGGTGGGCAGGGCAGGGCTGGACAGGGGCTTGGTAGGTCAGTGGTGGGCAGAGCAGGGCAGGGCTGGGCTGGATTGGGTAGGAATGGGCGGGGCTGGACTGGGTAGGAATGGGCAGGGCTGGACTGTGAGGGGTATTACAGATCCTGGCTGAGCCGCTCCTGAACCAGGCTGGGCAGCTGCAGGGCTGGACTGGGCAACCTCTGGGCCAGGTTGGGCTGGGCCGGGCGGCTGCTGGGCCGGGTAGGACTGGGCTGGGTGGTTACTGGGCAAGGCTCCTACTGGGCTGGGCAGGGTAGGACTGGGTTGGCCTGAGCTGGGCAGGGTAGGGCTGGGTTGGTCTGAGCTGAGATGCTGCTGGCCTTGGCTGGGTTGGACTGGGCTTGGTTGTGTTTGGTATGGGTAGGAGGCTGCTGGCCTGAGGTGGGCTGGGCTGGACTGAACGGCTGCTGGCCTGGGCTCCATCGGGCCCTTCTGGGGGGCTGCTGGCCTGAGCCAGGCGGCTGTTGGTCTAGGCTGGGCTGGACAGCTCCAAGACTGGGTTAGGCTGGGCAGCTTCTGGCCTGGGCTGACCTGGGCTGGGCTGAGTGACTTTTGGCCTGGATTGGACTGGGTGGCTTCTGGCCTGGATTGGATTGGGTGGCTGCTGGCCTAGGCTGGGCTGGGCGACTCCTGGTCTGGGCTGGGCTGGGCTGGGCTGGAGAGTGTGCTAGGCCAATTGCTGGGCTGGGCTGGGCTGGGTTGGGGGAGTGCTCGGCTAGATGGCTACTGGCCAGGACTGGGTTGGGCGGCTGCTAGTGTGGGCTGGGTTGGGTGGCTGCTGGTGTGGGCTGGACTGTTCTGGGCTTGGCTTAGCTTGGCTGGGCTGTACTGGGCAGGGTAGGGCTGGAAGACTGGTCTAGGCTGTGTTGGGCTGGGGGACTGCTGGGCTGGTTTGGGTTGGACTGAACTGGGCTGGGCTGGGCAGTTGCTGGACTGGGTTGGGCTGGGAAGCTGCTGGCCTGAGTTGGGTTGGGAAGCTGATGGGCTGGATGTGGTTGCTTAATGAAAATGCACTTTTCAGAGTTAATTATAATTTATAATCTTTGTAACACTTCTCAATCTCTCACTTTATCCCTCCCGCCTTCTTGCACCCATTAAAGATAAAAAATCACGAAATGGAATTATATACTCGTAAATACTCGAACTGCAACTTTAAAGTCACAAAAATTTCAATTTTCCCTCCACAGTTCCACACCCTTGCTAGAGAGATCCTCGATAGGGATGCAATGTATAGAAATCTTTAACTTTGCTAACACATGGTTAATCAATTTAATTTGCCAAACTGGAAATGTACCTTTGTATCAATATAAAGCTTCTAAAATTCAGCATCGTCCCTTTACACCTCCCCCCTCCCTCTCTCCTTCTCCTCCACCTTGCTGTCCTTCATAATATCCCTAAAACGTCAGTTTTTCCTTCCACAGTTCTACGCTCCAGCCAGCCAGACACTGGATGGGGACGCTATGCACATCAACACCCACACCCAGGTCTGACGGCGGCCATGTTCATCCTACTGCCCCACCACACTTCAGCAACTGCACACCACCCCACAACCACACCCACACCTCCATCAATACCCACAGCCCTTCAGGCACTCGTACTGTGGGCAGGAGCAGCGCAGACCTTCACAAGCATCTCTCTGCATAACCTACGGCTCTCCAACATCCCAGTCGCTCGTGGGACAAGGATCTCAAACTCAGCCATTCGTCTCTCATGCACAGGTTAATGCAATGCTTAATTCCCATACCTGCGACTCACAAACAACCCTGACCACCTCCCACACTGCTAGGTCCTCTCAAGGCTCCCTAGATATGTCACAAGTATCTTGTGCCTCGAATGGGCCCCAATCACCACAAAGCCCCACTCAGACACCCCAGTCAGCTACAGCACAGACACCCACCTCACACATGTATGCAGACATCCCATTCTAGTGACAATATTTTTATTGGGTAATGAGTCTCCCTTGCATCTCATCCTTACCAGTATAATGTATTTCTGCATTTGTGCTTTATAAATTGAAAAATATGAGGAATAAGAAACTGGACAAGAAATATTTCTGCATAGAGCACTTTACACTGAGTATATTACTGATAGAAACTATGTTGACAGTGTGCATAAAAGAGCACATCAAGGTGTGCAGGTAGTTTGCAAAATACTTCGTTAAGGAAGAGGTACTATAAAGCTTCCAAAGTCCACAAGAATGCGATTCTAGGTAGCTGAGGATCCCACACCACTGTGTGTACCAGCAGGTGACAATTATTATATTTGTAGTGCCGAGACAAAGCCTAAATGACAACACTGCGGCCGTAGTATTAAAATTACATTCTGGAACAAAGCATCGATGATATTGTGGTCCTTACTTCCTATTTTTTTTTTTTTTATGTTGAAAATGTTAACGAGGCCCTCAAACATTATTGGTGTTGCATGCAAGATTGATGAGGAAAAGAGGCATTCATCACAACTACAAAACCCGGTAGAAAAAAATAAAAGATATCAACAAACTAGTTCAGTCACTGGAAATTTATGAAGTACCACTTGAAGTCTAGTTTAAGGGAGACTGTGAGACTCGAATGTGTTTCTGGAGGGACAACTTTAAGAGATGCCACTGCCAAGTGACTGTGTGAACAAAAGATATTCCTGTTTCAAATAAAGACTTGAAATGCATCAATATTTGCCAGTCACATGCGACTCGTGAGAACCACGATTAATTATTGTTGTTATTTACTTTTTTATGATTGTATACTGTGTATGTGATCAGTTTTAACTGAATTAAAGTACATATCGTTAATGATCTCGTCTCTTACTGCCATTTTTGCACGTTTTGTAAACTAAAGGTCATTATGAATTAAAATATTTTTGTCCATTTCCTGATATGCGCAGCCTTATTTAATTTTCTTCCTTTTTTTCATGAAACAAACCTATATCTGAACCTTCCATGAAATATACAAAGACTTCGCTGTTGCCTATGCTTCCTAGCAACAGTATATTAAAACCCTCCTGTTGCAGCGGCGTGTTTTTAAACCCACGTAGCCACTGCGGCAGACATGGGAAAATATAATGTTTTCACGAGCTGTTTTCATCAGCGTAACCAAACATGTTTAAAGTTTAGTCATTCATAAAACTGAAAGCATTGGTTATATTATGGTATCCCTAAACCATTTATGTTAAACAAAGACATATAAAACACCTCAATATCTAAAATCAAGATGATAATGGAAACAAAAATATTATTTTGGAAGGATATATTAAAAACACAGTGTTGGCAAACTATGCAATAAAAAACGAAATGCAGCCTAAAAATGTACAACGTGGTCTCCAAAAAATATATTCACTCATCAGAAAGTTCAAAATTAAGCAGAAATTCCAATAACCTGGAGAATAGCACCCCTTCCTTTGGAGGAACTGTGTCCGACCTGGTAAGCCCAAATGCCACAAGAATTGGTGAGAGAGAGAGAGAGAGAGAGAGAGAGAATGTTAGTGTCCTTGATGTGTGGTGCGGTAGGTTGGTTTTGTGTGCAGCGCCAAGGAATGGTGATTTTGTGTGGTGTGGGGAGAGTGAATGGTTGTCTGTGATGTACGGTAATGTGTTCTGTGATGTGATGTGGCTTCGCTAAAGAAAAGTTGAAGAAGTGAAGCATCCAACACCCACCACAACCCCGTACCACCAGCCAACACAACACTGTACCACCAGCCAACACAACCCTGTACCACCATCCACCACAACCCTGTACCACCATCCACCACAACCCTGTACCAAAACATATGGCAACCCTTCATATTTGTGTGCCTCATTTTATGTTCCTCTATCTGCGATTCTAGTTTCCGTTATCGTCTCAACCGTCTAACACTCAGTCACATTTCTTCTTTCCCTCACATATTTACATTTCCGTCCACAGAAATCCTTTGAAGGAAAACTCCACTTTCCTTACTCTTTTTTACCCTATGTGATGCAGTGGTGTATTTTAACAAATTTTTACGACCCAAATACTTACATTAAAAAAAAAGAAAAAAAATATCAGTAGAAGGATATACCTAATACAAGTTAAAGAAAATCTCAACCGAATAAAATCATCTGGAGGAGGCCGAAATGAAGTAGTCTGAAGAAAAAAAAAAAAAAATTTCTTTCACGACCATACTCGTCTCATCTTCATCTCCCTCCTCATCCTTACCTCAACCTCATCGTTCCAGTTACTAGTCCAGTGCCTCTCAAGGCCAAATCTTCTCTCTGTCTGTCTCTCTGATTTCTGCCTTCTAATTTATCCCTGTTCTGTTTCTGTCAATAGCTATTTCATCGCTTATCTCCACGTCCATAAGAACCAACCAACTCTTGACCTTTCCCCCCAAGCTCTCCTTCTTTCCCCACAACTCTCTCTCCTCTCAGTCACCAAAGTCAGTGTCAGCCAGTTAGGTCAGCGTCATTGCGGTGTTACACTGATTGGGAGTTCAAGGGTCTAAGACCAAATCTGTCACTGCAACTTACTACCCACTTCCTCTCTCTTCCTGCTACTGTACCTCACCACCACCCCTTCCATCCCTCCCTACTTTTGTATTTTACCACCCACCTCCTATACCTTCCTGCTACCGCACCTCACCATCCACCTTCTACCTGTTCCTGCTACTGTACATCAATGTCGATCCTACAGTGCTTGCTGCTGTTCCTCATTACCCATCCTACCTCCTCTCTTACACGTACCCTTTCCCCCCTGCCTCCTGAGCCAACTAACCATACAACTAGCCTTACAACCATAGTATGCAAAACTTACCTATATATCCTTTTACCAACCTGCCTTAAGCCAATCTTGTGTTCCTCCCACAGGTTTTTCACATGGTTTAGGTGGTGTAATAGTGGTATATTAATTTACTGCTAATCTAATTCTCCAGAGGTTGAATCCTAGTGATGTAGGTGTAATTTAAATTAACATCAAGTAGTTTTTGCAGCCTCTCCCCAAGACCAACCCTACATCGATTTTTTTTTCTTTTGACAAGGGTCGTCATTATCCAGGGTTATTTTGGCTGATAAATTCTCTCGAAGTGAACTCCTATCTTCTTGAAATGGTCAGGTACATCAGACAAATGTGCTGTTTCTTTACTTGCTGAGCGTTTTCACAGGCATGACAGATTTTCCTACAAAGCTAACTATAACTATGCCAAGTATTAGCCATGCACTGAAACAATGTACAGCCACTAACAATGCGTAATCATATTCCACACCAGACATAATTATCTATCTAGTGTCAGACGCCTTAATCTCGTATGGGGTAGCCACAAACAAATCAACTCCATGTCGCCCTATCCCCCGCCATTTCGCTGCCCTCCCCCCAGCTCACACCCCCCTCTCATATACCTCTCTACTCCATCCCTTCATCTCATCATTGCCCCCCCTCCCTCTCACCCCTTCTACCTCATATACACTCTCCTTATTAGTCTCTCATTCGCCATCCTCTCCACGTGACCAAACCACCTCTAACGCTTTCTATCACATCCACATCCACACCTCAAAGCGCCTTCACTTCCTCATTTGTCAGTCTGTCTCTCCATGTAACTCCACATGCTCCTCTCAAATAACTCATTCCCACTGCTCTTACTCTTGACTTGTGTCCTTCCATCATGGTCCAATCTTTGCTTAAATACGTTAGAGTTGGTATCACAACACTACCATGCAGTGACTTTTTTACTTCCATGCTTAATTCCATCTCTCTTACCACTGCATACAAAACACCAGCAACCTATCTTATCTGTTGTACCCTTTCAGGCACTTCATCCTCCAAACTTCTATCCTCACTCATTACACTGCCCAAATACTGAAATACACACATTTTTCATTTTCCCATCATTCAACTTCACTGTGCATTCAGTAACTATTTTTTTCTCGAAGACCATAACTTTACTCTTCCCTACATTCACCTTTAGATTCCTTTTCTCATACACCCTCCCAGATTCAGTCACTAAGCTTTGCACTTCCCCCTCGACTTCACTTAACAAGTACAGTATCATCTCCAAACAACAGAACAGAAAGTTTCCAAACGCTGCCCTCTCTCATTAGGGCCGGTCCAACATCCACTGCATTACCTTGTATCTCTTTTATAACGCTCTCCATATACAGACTGAATAACCATGGAGATATGACACATCTGTGTTTCAATCTAACATTCAGAAAAATTCTCTCAGTTCATCAACCACACGCACCTTAGCACCCTCATACATAACTTCACGGCATTCAGCAGCGGCCCATTTACTCCATATATTCTTAGTATTTTCAAAATTCCTTGTCTATCTACCCTGTCATATGTTTTCTCCAAATCCATTAAGGCTGCATACAACTTCTTCCCTTCTCTAGAAATATTTTCCATTAAGGACCTAAGGATGAATATCTGATCTACACAACCCCTTCCCTTCCTAAAACCTTTCTATTCTTTTTTACTAATCCCTCTGTTACTTCCCTAACTCTGTCTATAAGTATCCTATCATAAACTTTTCCTTTTACACTAAGTAGACAAATGACCTTATGATTAGCACACACTTCTTTTTCCCCTTTTCCTTTCTACAGGGGAATAATTATATCTGACTTCCAATCCTCTGGGACTCTACTTTCCTCCTGGGCCAATCTGCACATCTTCCATCTCCATTCTACTACTGCCTCTCCCCCATGCTTCAGCATTTCACCACACTCTCCATCAATTTCAGGGGTTTCCCCTTTTTGACTTTCTTCATTGCTTCCACTACATCCATCCTACTGATATCTTCCTTCTCACCCCCCTCCTTCTCCCAATCATTCTCCAGCCATTTATACTCGCATCACTTTCATTCTCTATGTTTAACCATTCCTTAAAGTGTTCTCTCCATTTTTTCTCACTTTTTCTCCCTCCTGCACTATAAATCTAATATTTTTATCTTTCACTTCCCTGCTAACTTCTTTATCACCCTGTCCGACTCTCCTTACCTCCTTCAAAGTACATTCTTACATTTCCTCCACTTTACACTAAAATTCCTTCCAAATCCCTCATCCACTCTCTTCTTACTATCTCTCTCTTCCGTCTCTCATCTTCCTCCATGCTTCTGGTTCCCACCTACTCACTATGTGCTTTCTTCTTTTGCACCACAACTTGTCTCACCTCCTCATTTCACCACGCTGTTACTTGCACCCCCTTTCGTCTTCTCGTCACCCGATACACCACCTCACATGTTGCACAGGTTTCTTCTGTGAATATCTTGCACACACCTTCCACCTCCCCCATCTGCTCCAAATCATATTTACCCAATTACTTCTCCAGTTCTCTCCTATATTCTGCCTTTTTTCCATCCTCCTGCATCCTTTCTACCGTCCTTGTATGGACTACATTCTCCTGTCCTTCTCTTCTTCTGTTCATCAATAGCATTTTGTACCTTGACTTTCACCACCACAAAGTGGTGGTCAGAAAGTCCACTCCCTGAATCTCTAAATGCTTTTGCATCCATTACATACCTTCTCATTCTCTCATCTACACACACATAATCAATCATTGCCTTCATTCATTCAGTTCATCACCCGCCCTTTATCATCATTCGCCATGTATACATGTGGATAATTTTGTGCCTAAAGAGGGTATTGGCTATCACAACCCCCTACCCACTGCCATTCTCATCCTTTTCTGCAGGTACACCCTACTCACCAACTACTCCATCCACCTTCACATAGCCCAGTTTTCCATTCATATCTCCAATAAAAAACGCTCTCTCATTCCTTTCAAACTTTTCCATGCACGCTTCCACACTTGTCCAGAACTCTTGTTTCACTCTGGTCGCACGGTCTTCCGTTGGCGAATACACACACACAACTGCCCACGTTTGTATTCCTACTTTCAATCTTACCCACACAATCCTTGAGCCAACTGATCCATACTTT